>NC_134484.1:46502734-46625234 GCF_040206685.1 Ascaphus truei | reverse complement strand
GTTGGCACCAATGACAAAGAGATAGATGAAGGGTCCTAAAAAATGATTTCAGGGATCTAGGCTGCAAGCTTAAAGCAAGGACCTCAAGGTAGTATTTTCTGAAGTACTACCAGTGCCATGCGTTACTCAGGGAGACAGTCAGAGATTAGGCACGTTAATGCGTGGCTAAAAAAGTGGTGTAGGAAGGAGGTTTGGGGTTTTTAGAGCACAGGGACTCCTTTTCTAAGAGGTGCAATAATTATGGTAGGGACAGATTACACCTCAATGAAGAGGGATCTTCTGTGCGAGGGAGGAGAATGTTAAAAAGGTTGGAGATTTTAAACTAGGGGATATGGGGAGGGACAAGAAACAGATAAACTAAATAGAACAGATGGGGATGAGGAAATAGCAAAGGGTCATGGAGGTAGAATGGGGGCAAGTGGGAGTTTGGCAAGCAGGGAGACACCGTATTAAATACAGATAATACTAGAAAACTTCTAACGACTAAATCCAATTGGAGAAGAAAGGCAGGAGCCGTTCTTGGATAGACTTAAAACTTGGGCAGGTAAATGGCAGATGAGGTTTAATACAGATAAATGTAAGGTTATGCATTTGAGAAACACGAATAAACAGGCAACTTACAAATTACAGTAAATGGGGATAAATTAGGAGAATCCTTGATGTATAAGGATTTAGGAGTTCTTGTAGACAGCAAGCTTAGCAATAGTGTCCAACATCATGCAGTAGCTGCAAAGGCAAACAAGATCTTATCTTGCATTAAACAGGCAATGGATGAAAGGGTAGTAAACATAATTATGCCCCTCTGTATAGCATTTGTAAGACCACACCTTGAACATGAAGTACAGTTTTGGCCACCACTCCATTGAAAAGACATTATGGAACTAGAGAAAGTGCAGAGAGGAGCTACCAAATTAATAAAGAGAATGGATAATCTGATTTATGAGGAGAGTCTACCTAAATTAGATTTATTTATATTAGAAAAGAGGCGTCTAAGAGGGGATATGATAACTATATACAGTACTAATATATTCGGGAAAAATACAAAGAGCTTTCAAAATAACTATTCATCCCAAGGGCAGTACAAAGGACACAGGGTCATCCCAATGACTTCACCCGTCACCACTAGCGAAAGTTATAATTTGATTTTAAGCGACAAGACCAGTGACGTAACGAAAGGGGGTGGGCCGCGGTCTCTGATTGGTTTAGAGACATGTGGCGACTGTCTCTAAAAAAATCAAATAGACGCGGGTTCAACATTTTTGGTCGCGACATCGCCGTCGCGCATACTATAAGCGCTTCCGACGGAGTCAATGTATTTGTTTCGGAGCAACATCGCGTCGTCGCTGCAAGGCACTATAAGCGCAGCGTTAAGGTTGATGGCAGGATATTTCACGAGCAACAAAGAAAAGGGTTCTTTACAGTAGGGGCAGTTAAAATGGGAAATTCATTACCCATGGAGACTGTGATGGCAGATACAATACTTCAATACAAACTTTTTTGGGAGATATCTTTTTTAGAAAGGAAAGGTATACAGGGATATATACCAAATAAGTAAATATGGGAAAGATGTTGATACAGGAAGTAATCTGATTGCCAATATTTGGAGTCAGGAAGGAATTTATTTTCTCCCTTTTGAGACATTATTAGATGATATTTCTCTGGGGTTTTTTTGTTTGCCTTCCTCTGGATCAATAAACTGTACTTGAAGTACAAATATAGGATAACGCATCTGTCGTCTAAATTTAGCATAGGTTGAACTTGATGGACGTAAGTCTTTTTTTCAATCTCATCTACTATGTAACTGTAGCCCTGTGTAAAATTGGTGTACATATCTCTTTCTCATGCTGGCAGTAAATCTGGTAAGTATGCAGGAATGCCAGTAGTTATCATGGAGGTTTGCCCTCACCCCCTGGTGAGGTGTCATATGTCCCATAGGAAGTGACAACATGCTGGTGTCCACGGTTAGTGACATCAGAGATGTGCCTGTTCCTAGGTGATATAAGACACATCACTGTCTAAAGTTAGTTGAGTTCCTGTTGTTGGCTGCCTCTGTTCAGTAAGAGGCACATGGAGGTCTGCAACATTGTTGCAGTAGTCTGATGCAGAGCTGTGAGTCTGGCAGCACAAGGCAGACAGAGAGGAGCTGGTGAATCTTCGTTAGGGGAGAGGTGGAAGCAACTCCATTAGAAAAGGAGCAACCTTTCAGAGGGAAGCAGCTGAACAATGGAGGGCTAAATACACCCCATTGTGGAGGGCAGCTGGCCCACCGTGCAATAAAGATGTTGCTGATAAAAGAAACCCTCGTGTGTAAGTGTGGAGTGATTACACAGGGGGCTGCACCACTGAGGAGTTCCTCGTCAGACTCATCCCCAAGCGGACGCCGGGACCCTGATGAGGTGGAGGCGCTGCACTGGATCTAGGTAGGACTCAGCACACTACCTCAGCTGCCTGTCTGGGTTGGCAAATCCACACACACCATCATGCGGGAGACTCAGGAGTCCTGTAGCCAACAGGTGCACCACCAGACACTACACCGTAGTGGGGACTGGTTAGACCACAGGGGCCAATGTGAGATTGGGGGGGTCAGACCGGTTCAGAAAACCCGTTACATAACGAAGTAACCATGTCATTATTAAACAAACAAGTTAAGGTAACATTACAAGTTTCTGGTGAACAGAAATTGTGGAAATACAGATACTGTAGCCAAAATGCATTCAGATAGCCATGCAGATGGCCATAACCGTCCCTTGAGTTTATCACAAGTCCTACCACATATCAAAGGATCCAACATTATATTATCAAATATACGAATGTGTAAATATGTTGCTATTATCAGTAGGTTCCCAAAGAAGATTTGAGGCTTAATAATAAACCCACGGAGCGCAAACTTACAATATATGCTCATAATTCTACATTTTCACCCTTTACAAACAATTGAGGGAGCACCATAACAGAACACCGAAAACATAGGTTTTTTTAAATGTTTTCTAATGGATGTATTTTAAACAGATGAATTGCTTTGGACATGTTGTGTAAGATGGGACAACAGTTAATGTGATAATGTTTAATACACAACCTTGTGGGTTTAACTTCAGCAAATGTACACAGTCTTTCCAGCTTTGAGAAGGTTATATGCCTACGGCAGCAAAAAATAAATGCTCAGCATGAACTCATTGTGCCTGTTTTATCCTACCATACCCAGTTCTCGAGATAAAATAAGAATACAACTATTAATACTATAATCAAATGCAGGTACGTCATTAGGTGGAATTTAGTGTTTTAAAATACAAATATTAAAAAATATATCAAATTAAAAGGTGTCTATAGAAATAAAGCTAAGGGGCAGCAGGAATGGAAAATAAATGTTTTCCAACTCACATTTCAATTCTTCATAGACATAATTATGAGATTACTGGAAAGGGGCAGTTAAGGAAAATAGAGCCCATTAGTGAGGAAGAGAGAGATTTACTTTCCACTCACAATTAACAGCAGATCGTGTATTTTGTCCTACGGTAAGTGATGGTCAATAAAAGATAGAACTGTTTTGGCTGAGCCAAAAATCCATTAACACATTCCCCATGTTCAATAGGTTTAAACCTCAGCCCAAAGAATCGCACGCTCGCAACACAAACAAACAGACAACGCTCACTGTAGTGGGGGTCTTATTTCATTAGCAACACTTTGCCTGCATTTTCATACTGGCAGGGAAAAACTCAAATTATATTTCTAAACCACTCAACACCAGAAGCATTGAGCAATGTTCAAAGCACCATGCGTTGCAGCTGAATATCTAAAAAGCATTCAACAATTTCTAGTTAAATTACGAATGAAGTAGAAATAGCCGTGTTAGTCCAGCTGCAATAGTGCAGAGCAAATGAGTACTTCGGTATTAGGTGATACCTTTCTTATTTGGACTAACAAAAGATACTATAAGACCCGTTTTCGACAGTTCTCTCTCTCCTCAGGTCAGTAATGCTGATTTATAGAGATTCCATGAGCTTAACACAGACATAAAAAAAAAAAAAAACACAAGATAATCTAAGGCAGGAGATGAAAAGAATTCATTGCAAAGGGGGTGGTAAATAAACTGGCTGGGCAATAAATGGATGAAAGTGTTACTGAGAAATGTGGAGGGAATGTAAGACCATACACCCATGAGCAGTGTAAAGGAGGTATGCAGCGGGGGAGAAGGGTTTGAAGTTCAAATAGTTAAAATACTGTACAGAAGCAGGCAGGTTTCAAATCAGTCAATCAATGTGCAGGTGTATGTCAACTCCGTTCACACCATTTACTGAGGTTACACAAATAGAATTCATTACATGTGATTGCTTGGAATAAATAAACAACAGGTGTACCACACAAATACTGTACATTGATGCAGCAATGGTAGAGGGAACTGAATGACTGTGTTCTATCTTAAACCTTTATTAGGGCCCTCCCCCAGCCAGAACAGATTTTAGGAATTTTCAATAAATTATTAAGCAGACGTTTGTTCTTATCTTATAGGTAGATAACTCTAAAACATGGTCAATCTGGGGTATACCAAGGAAATGTACCTAATGCATTGTACTGTAAATGCATGTACATTTGGATTCTGTACTCATTGGGCTTTAAAAAAAAAAGAAAAAAAGAAAGAAACCTTGCAAAACAGAAATAAAACGTTATCCATTGAATTCACACAATATCCGGACTCCTCTAATAAATGACAGTATGAATCTCTGTGCTACTGTATATCAAGGCAGATAAAAGACCGTTATGTTTGTTTGTTTGTTGTACAGAAGTGACCTGAATTGTTGACGCCTTCAGAAATGGAAGAGCCTACAAAGCATTGGTCGCCAATGTGTTTCTGGTATCACCAGCGCTGAAGTAGTTGAGAGAAAAAAAAAAACCTGGTCAAATGGCATATTTGGCTTAAATAGCAGGTTTAGGCCCATATTTACCTAGCGGTGCGAATAAAGAAGACAACTTACTGTAGATACCACTGAAGTAAACGTACTGTAATGTGACATCCGGCACAAAAAAGTATCTTATTGGCTAGCACGATTAGTAAATATGGGTCTTAGACTAACTAAACTCCATGAAATTAGAGCAAATAACATGATGTTAAATGAAACAGGAATGAATGTTATGTTCCCTGAGTTAACGTCTTATTCACTAATATAATCATATACATAATGAATTGTATTTGAGTTAATTAGCAGGGTAACCATATTTTATCTTCACATAACGTGACTTACACTTTCATGGCGTTACTCCCATTCAACTCCCTCCTGCAAAAGCCTTATTTCAGGGTCAGGATGGGAGTAACGCCAGAGTCAAGTACGACTTAAATAACGAGAGGTTATTTCCCAGCGTTATCCATAACAGACAGTGAATATGGAATAAACAGCCCTGGCCAGTCATTCACAGCAACAGCCGTTAGAAATAACGCTTTTTTACAGGCGAAAAACCGTGGTAACATCCCGTTATTTTCCTTGGTGAATACTGCGTTATTTTAAATAGCCTAACAGAGCTTAGTAAATCTAGGCCTTCGTATTACCTGCTAAGAACTTGGTCATGTTTGAATTGAAAGCTCTCAGGAGCAGGGCCCTTGTTGCCTTCTGAATCTGTTTGCGCAGGTCTGCCCTTATTTGCCTGTCATTCTGTTAATGTAATTCATGTCACTCTGTAATCTCCACTATACAGACGTACTCCGCATTAACGTACGCAATGGGACCGGAGCATGTATGTAAAGTGAAAATGTACTGAAAGTGAAGCACTACCTTTTTCCCACTTATTGATGCATGTACTGTACTGTAATCTTTATATACGTGCATAACGGCAAATAATGCATTTGTAACAAGCTCTATAGTCTCACCGCTTGCGCACAGCTTCGGTACAGGTAGGGAGCTGGTATTGCTGTTCAGGACGTGCTCACAGGCGCATGCGTGAGCTACCGTTTGCCTATTGGGCAAATATGTCCTTACTTAAAGTGAGTGTCCTTAAACTGGGGTATGCCTGTACCGCACTGTGGAATATGTTGGTGATTTACAAATAAACGAGAACAATAATTCACTTCTAAATATAACAAGGAAAGTAAGATGCTCAAGTGATATTTAGTATGAGAAAGTGACAGTGAGAAAATATGAATACATTAAAAAAAAGTTATTAAACATTCCACATACGTTTTGATTTCTGATTCTCTGCAGCAACAATTTTTTTTTCTTCTCTAATTATTTTCACCCCAAGACTTGTATTTCTGTTTTGCATTCTAATCAACTTTGCCTGTTGTGTATGCAGAACAAATACTCTATCCTAATCAAATGATTTGTTTAAACATCACTGCCTAGTCCTTGATGCATACCTTGGCTATATCTGGCTCTGTCTGCTGTTTCTTGGGACTTCCTTTGGGCTCCGGCACTTTTGAAGTGTTGTCGTCCTTAAAGGGCGGGTCTGTTTTTTCACCCGTCAGATGCAGGTTGATGTTGTCCGTGCAGACAGGATGATCGATATTATTTGAGTTCCGATTGCAATGAATAGCTGCGGAAATAAAAGAACAGCTTTAGAAAATCAAAGCCTCTGCAAATTGGAAAACAATAGATTCTGCAAATTAAATGTGCAAATCAACTTACTCGATTTTACAATAGCCAATCTTTTGTTGATGAAGATTTTAAATACCCTTTCATGCTTTATTCAGTGTTATTTTCCATGTGTATTAACATACAAGCACGAGCATACAGTATTTAGTGAGCTTTACTCCAATATACCCTGCTATTCTTTCTGGTGGGAATTGAAAAAAAAGTCTTTGTAAAAAAAAAAGCAGCATTTTCATCACTGGCTTCCTACTAATCTCTGTATCAACTACAAAATGATCCTCCTTTCCTTTAAAGCGCTCCTCTGCACCTCCACTTATCTCAACTCTGATCTCACATCATACCCCTCTCCCATCCTAAACCTTGCCCGCTAATCTCTCCCTACCTATGGAACGTTCTTCCACTCAATATTCGTGAAGCACATTCACTTATCTTGAATGAAATTAGTACAGTTTTGAATGGTCTATTATTAAATACAGGGTATGTTTGTTATTAATTCACTGTACGTGTTATGTATTTCCACCGCATGAGCTGTAACAAATGCATGTGAAGTTTTTAATAATGTTAAAAATTAGCATCATTTAAGGATAACAAATACATAGAACCTGCACTCCTCCGTTTATGAAGTATGCAGTTGGTAAAAAGATTGTCGTTACATGTATGGAAAACGAAAGCACAATTCCAGTGCTGCTCCCAAATTCGCTTACAATGTTTTTGTGACATTTCTACATTTATAATCTAAGTCTAATAACAAAGGAGTTATTTTGTTGCATCTATTGATCAAAACATGATTCAAGTCTGCTAACCCCATCAAGGTACAGTATAGTAAACTCCAAATATAGCAGATACCTACACTGAATGAATACAGTTTCTTATTGTCCTATGGATTAAACTTGTTGAAATTAGGGTTGGGCGATATACCGGTATTAACGTAATACAGCGATAATATAATCTCACGGTGTGCTGATATGGGAGATTACCCATTATCACAGTATTACGTGGTGCCGTTGGTCAGACGTGCAGCTTTGAGACTATCGCACTGTGAAGTCTCTACCTTCATGCGTGTAAGGAATCCGCTCCTGGGTTTGGCTGAAACCTATTCCTTACAGAACTATGCAGTTTCTAGACAACTTCCCCTTGTATCTGCAATCAGTATCACCTGTGCTTGCAATCACTGCAGCTCTGTCTCTGTGCTCCGCCATTGGAGGAATGCCCTCACAACTCTGTCCTTTGATTGGCTCCCTGCCCTTCTTATACTGGGTTCTCCCTTTCCCTCAGGGATGAGCATAAACCAAGATTCACTTGGATGTAACTGTGTTTGCCACAAACACTCCTGCCTTAGCCATTCCTTGGTCCAGTGGCCCGCTGCATATCCTCCTTGCAGAGGTCTGTTTCCTTGTTCCAGTGGCCCGCTGCATATCCTCCTTGCAGAGGCCTATTGCCTGTTTCCTGTAGCCTGCTGCATATCCTCCTAGCAGAGGCCTGCATCCTGGTTCCTGTGCTGAAGCGCTGGATCCCCAGTGCAAACCTTCGGTGTTCCTTGGCCGATCTGCATTCTCCCCTTGCAGAGGCCTTCATCATGGGCCGCTCTCGCTCCTCATGCAGAGGCCTTTCCTACGCGGCAGCTTCTACGCTGAAGCGCTACGCACCTGTCTTCCTGTTGCCGAACCCCAACTTGGATATCGTGAACCCTGCATTCTCCAGCTCTGACCCCGGCTTGTCTATGGATTACCCTGCCTTCTCCAACCCTGACCGGCTATGTCTGACCACGGAATCTGCACTCCGGACCCGACTCCATGGTTTAAGGTCGATGTATATGCATTTCCACCTCATCCTCGTGGTCCTGTCCCGGTTTGTGGCGAGCACGTCCGTTACACTGCATCTGAATGTTGACTCAGACGGGAGGGGGAGCTTCTTGGAGCACGTTGGAGAGAGCGTGTGAGAGTGGCCAGCAGCAGCACTGAAGAGTAGGAGCTCCTCTCCTCGATTTCCTTTTCTTAAACCCTCCCATCCCCCTAGGGCCCTTAACCCCTCCATCCCCCCTCCCACTCTGGCACTTAATTCCTTCAACCCCCCACTCCTGGGGTCCTTAGATGCTTCCACACTCCCTCTCTCCGGGACCCTTAACCCTTCCTCCCCCCTCCCTTAACCGCTTCAGCCCTCCCCGCTCTCTAGGACACTCAACCGCCCCTTCCATGTCTGCAATTCCGCGTTTCTCACCTACATGCTTCCATCAACCTCAGCCTATCACTGTCCCCCTTGGATACTCTCTCCTTTTAAAAACACTTTCATTTATAAAATGTTAAAAATGAATTAACAGATTTTGACAAATTCTTAAGAAAATTTGTTTTCTTTTGATAACACATTTCCTTAAAAATTGTCAAAAAAATCTGCTTTCATTCATTTTTAAACATGTTTATAAATGGGTGTATCCAAGGATGAAAGTGATGGGATGAGGGGTGGTAAATGAGGGGGGTTTTAGGGTGAGAAAATGTGAAATGCAGACATTAAGAGTTTGAAAATGAAGGACCCTTTGTTACAGTAAATCTAAATAAAATTTATTTTATTTTGATAACACATTTTATTTAGATTTACTAGAACATTTTTAGACCTTTTTTTTAAATTAAATACATATAGTATGTATCATAATATACATTGTTATCATGGGAGTTGTTTTTTTTTTGATCACCCTTTGGTGAAATATGTGAAATTGCCCAGGGTAAAATAAATTAAGCAAAATGCTTTTTTGAGACATAGTGCTATTAAAAACTGGAATAAGGTTCATTTAACATTATGAAGGAAAACTGTGGGTGCACAAATTCCTTAGTGAAAAATAATAATTCAGTAGGGCCCCGAGACGCTTCTCGGCGTTCCACGAATACGGCGGTTTTATAATTAAATGATTCCTGACTCAGTGCTTGGTGCGTCATGCAGCCCAAGCTCTCCACACGCACACGCTCATGCCCCCTCCCCCTTTCCTCCTCGGTTTCCGCCCAATAACTTCTTGGCTCGTCTCCGTTTGCTTCCGGAATGCTGCATTCTGGGATGGAGTAGGAGTATGAGGGAGATGGGGCAGGAGGTAGCAGTTGAATATATATTTTTTTTGTGCAGAGCGCACAAATGCTATGTTACGCTTTAGGGCGATTTTCACTTTTCGGCGGGGGTCTGGAACCTAACATGCCGTATGAGTGGGCCCTACTGTACATACATATGTTTCTCTTATTTCTGTCAGTCATACAGTAGACACTCACCACCTCTTTAGTGGAGAGTGAAGTTTAGACACTGACACTGAGGTGTATTTAATGAGAGCCTTTATACACATAGACAGTTTGTTATGGTTTGGTTTCACCAAATGATCAGCCCTGGACATGAAGTAGGATGCACTGCTATTCTACTACTATTATTAATAACAATATAGCACTACAATTATGATCAGTATTATTATTATTAATAATAATAATAATACAACATAGAACTGCTATTCTACTACTATTAATAATACTACTACTACGAATTAATTTATGTAGTTGATTGCATTGAAATACTACTCAAATAAATAGAAAATCGTTGCCATTGTTTTTTCTATTGTTCTATCCAAAACATATTACGCAGCTAGGTTCATTTTTTTTACGTTTTAGAAGCGTTTGGCTGTGCAGTGGAATCAGACTTTGCAGGGTTAGCCTCTGGCTTCTATCATGTGAACAATCCCTGTTTGATACATTTGGCAAATCCATGTCCTTGATTACTACAAAAATGATATGCAGTGCCTGCATTGCATAGTGCAGCACTTACTTTCTACATAGCAATATGTCACTTTATAGAAAGTCAGTTTGGGATGCCAAAGATCTTCACTTCGACATCTCCAAAAGCTAGCACTATTAAAGTCTGCTATAAGTATATCAGAAGCCAGAGTAGAAGAGACAGCAAAGCTACACTGTCACCTTAAGGCCTTTAACCTTTTCAGTTGTGGTAATATTTCAGCAACCAAGCAGTTAACTTTCATTTTAAAACTACCTATTTTTCTCTGTCTCCTGTGAGGTCACTTGGTCTTTGCATTAATGGGCCAAAAAACAAGTAAAACAATATGTTTATAATAGTAGCGACAGTGTAGACATGTACCAGAGATGTGACATGATCTCTAGTTTATCTGCAAAGAGCATCGTGTAAATTCCTGTGTCGGGTCTGGTTAGCAGATGGGAGGTGACTGAAGGAGCACACTCTATTTCCTTTAAAAGATTTTAAAATGTACGATCATTAAACTCTGATGTACTTCGCAAGGATAAGAAATATACACTTTGTGGCGGCAAAGTTAGACATGTGTAACAATACCAAATATAACAGGTTGTCTGTATTCCACGTTACCCCTCCTATTAGGCTCAAAAGGAGTGTCACGTCAGGGTGTATAACTTCTGTGCTCAGTGTCACTGTTTACCTTTCTCAGGGCAATGGCATCCATGCAGGCTGGGCCAAAGGATGGGCGCCAGGGACGTTTCTCACTCAAAGAGTATTTCTTTATTTACATTTGATATTAGTCATACTTCTTCTTCGAGTGCCCTTGCACCTTCCCAAAGAGGCACACTGCTTGTTACCATTTTGTCATGGTATGGCAATTCCTTGCCTAGAAGACAGAGTTCTCCTACATTCCAATGGGACCTAGTTACAGGGGTGCACTCTCACTTAAGGATCCAAATCCTGCCATCCTGTGCAGAACCCTTTGGGTCCTTGCCTATTGGATATGGTATTGGTGAAACTGTTACTTGAACAGCTTCATTATGATACTCAGAGACCCATATTCAAGGGACCTCACGTAGGAGTACCATACTGTACAGTATGTATCCCCTCATTCGCTGGGAAGAGACATAGGGAATGTGTCCTTTATTTAGGGTAGGGCCACACTAACTGTAAAACAACAAAAGTGACCATACATAAGTACACATATAATTACACATTTAAACAAGACTTACTCAATGTACATTGAGATCCCCCATCTCTCTCTCCTCCTGGGACCATATCTAAAAGCTTTCACAGGTCACCATGCCTACAGTAGGAGTGGTTAAAATTATACTCATTACACTCTGCTCACATTACTTGACCTCTCTGAAGCATTTGACACCGTGGACCATCCTGTTCTCCTTCACATTCTCCATACTCTTGGTATTCATAACATTTCTCTATCCTGGATCTCCTCTTACCTCTCCCATCGTACTTTCAGTGTCTCTTCTGCCAACACCTCCTCCTCCTCCGCTATCGATCTCTCTGTGGGGGCACCCCAAGGCCCTGTCCTGGGACCTCTTCACTTTTCTCTGTACACTTTTCTCTAGGTGACCTAATCACATCTCTTGGGTTTAAATATCACCTCTATGCTGCCGACACACAAATTTACTTTTCAATCCCCGACTTATACCTGCTGTACAGACCAAAGTTTCTGAATGTCTCTCTGCGATATCCAAAACCCGGCCCTACTACCGCCTTCCACATTACTGTTGGAAGTACTATCATTCACCCAGTAGCCCAAGCACGCTGCCTAGGGGTCACACTCGACTCCTCTCTCACATTCTCCTCTCACATTCAAGACATTTCTAAAATCTGTCACTTTTCCCTCCGCAATATTACAAAGATACATCCTTTCCTCTGTTGCTCGACAGCTAAAACACTGACTCAGGCCCGCATTCTCTCCCATCTCGATTACTGTAACCTCCTGCTGTCCGGCCTTCCTGCTTCTCACCTGTCTCCCCTACAATCTATCCTAAACGCTGCTGCCAGAATCACTCGACTCTTTCCTAAACCTGTCTCAGCGTCTCCCTTGCTGAAATCACTCTCCTGCTTCCTATCAAATCCTGCATCTAGCACTCAATTCTCCTCCTCACTTTTAAAGCTTTACACTCTTCTGCCCCTCCTTACATCTCAGCTCTAATTTCTCGCTATGCACCATCCCGACTCTTACGTTCTCCTCAAGGAGGCCTTCTCCCTACCCCCTTTGTATCTAAAGCCCTCTCCCGCCTTAAACCTTTCTCACTGACTGCCCCACATCTCTGGAATGCCCTTCCCCTCAATACCCGACTAGCACCCTCTCTATCCACCTTTAAGACCCACCTTAAGACACACTTGCTTAAAGAAGCACATAAGTAGCACCGTGGATTATACTGGACACATGATACATAAAGCTGGGCCTCCTGCAGACGCACTTACCAGAATGCCCTCCTCTCTGTACGTCTCTGTACGTTCTTCCCCTTCCTAAATGTTACTTTTATGTCTGAAGCACTTATTCCAATGACCTGTTATTTGTAATATGTGTTATTTATGATTGTCCTAACGTGAACACTGTAATCCCAAATGGGGGGTTACACGTCAGATATTTGTTTCCCTATGTAACGGGTATTCCCGCCCCCCCAATCGCAGATCTGACGTGGGTGCAAGGAACATACGGTGTTACCATAGGTGTGGTGCGTTACCTGTTGGCTCACGGGAGGGCTGAGCTTCCGCCACGGGGAACCTGGGGCAATTATACTAGGGGTAACCACTTACAATAGGTGCAGCGCCTCCACCTGCGATGGCTCCCACCAGAGGGGGAGTGGTTCCTCGCAGGACAAACAATAATAATCACATAGACAGCAAGGTATAATAACTAATGATTTTACTCACAGGTATGACTAACCGGTGTCCCTCTCACGAGGAGACACTAACCGTGACGTCTCGCAGGACGATTCCCCAACACCAAGTGATCCCACCCAGTGTCCAAAGAACCCCACCCAATGTCCCGTACTCCTACAGAGAGTCAATGGGTGACTGCGCAGTCACTAATTACGCTAAGGGCCCGGTGGTGCACTTATGTATTAGATACCTGCCGAGCACTCCGGTGCTCGGGTCAGCAATCTTCACAAAGGGTCAGACGTGTGATGAATCCGTCTGATCCTCCAACCAAACTCCAGCACGTGCGGACCACCAGGGCGGTCACACTCTGGAATCGTCTCTGTGGACCTCAACGTGGGTCCAACCGCTTCCACAGGAACAGCAGCAGCCGCTGTGTCCCTATCTATCTAAGTGGTACTAACGTGACAGGAACCCTTAACCTAGGGCCTGTCCCTGTAGTACAGCAACCTGTAGTGGCTTGGGGAACTCCTATGGGCCTGCAGGGGTTATGAACTGTCCCACTCCCCTAACTACCCAAGTCCCTTCAGCCTCACTAAATGCTTGCAGCCAACGTGCTGCGCAACAAGGTGCCTGCCTGTCAGACCTCACCGCCCTAACTGCCGTGACTCTGACAAGGCAGCACTCTACACTGAGGGCAGCGTCCCTATCTTGGGCCTCCCTCAGCAATTACCCACTAATAACTGACTGACTTGAGTGACAGGGTCCCTTACTCTAGGGCAGTCCCTGGCAACACTCCTATCATAGGGTAACTCAGAGCTATCTTGGGCCAAGGGGGTGCTGGCCTAGTACAGGGAATCCCTCTCTCCTGCACCCTACCTCCTTCCCTTGTCTGCTCCTTGCTCTGACTGACCAGCGTGCTCTCTGCCCGCGAAATGTATCCAATTCTGTCCAGGGCAATCCTGCAGCCCTATTGGCTCCTATGAGGCACCTGGTGCCTCCCTCGCTAGGCACTATGGGAATTGTAGTCCCGGGGCACCTATAATAACATTGGGGCTGCGTGCGCGCCTTCCCTCTGCCTACACAAACCCTTAATGGCCGAAGCAACCTTCCTATCCCTGTCCCTACTCTCGCGCGACTATCTCGAGCCGCCGGGGACTCACTGCGCATGCGCGAACCGGCGCAACATAGCGGCGCCCTACGCGAGAGCCGGCGGAGATCTCCTGCACTCCGGCGAGCTCCCTCCTCGGCCCCCACCCTCCGGAATGGCCGTCGGGTCTGCCGCTGGCCTCTGGCAGTACCCGACAGCGTCCGTCTCCACGGAGGCTCCCTGGGAGGTCGAAGGGGGAAAAAGGTGACCTGGCTACACCTACAAAGATTAAAATTATTCCTATCAACCCTAACCCTAAGGTACAAAAGTGTAATATCAACTCCCCACCCTCCCCCATACAAAATTGCATCGTTAGCGCTGACTAACACAGTTTTCTATGAGTGAACACTTCTCTGTATAGCTAGCATTATTTTGCAGATTTTGGGTGTACACATTATAATAAATATCGCAACCAACTCAAAAAAAATAATTATTGGTAAATATGGTGACTGTAATAGGGATAGATCCCTGGTTAAGAGAAACTGCCTCTAAATCAAGCAGGGAGCTGGCTAAGTGCAGTCACGCAATTAACCAGACTCCACCTGGATAAATTAGAGCTCTAAGAAAAATCCTCCTGTTGGAAACAGGAGAGAGATTTTCCTTAGCTCACATTTGGGCTGACATAAGGAGAAGGCGGACTGACCAGAGTTTTTCCTGAGCATACAACTTTGCTGACAGAGGAAAGACCATACTGTTATTCCTTGGAACCGGTTGGATTGCAAAAGCCTGCAGCTGGAGAACCAGATAAGTTTTTCTTATACATTGCTCCCTGAGAACTATAGTATACGTTTTTGGGACTGGGAACTGGCTTATCCAGCCAGCAACAGATAGTTAGGGCATAAACTGTCTAGTTATTCTCGAAAGTGCAGCAGGTTTTTATTTTATGTTTTGTGTTTACATTGTTTAAAGGAACAGGCAATAAAGTCTTATGTTAATTTCACCCTAAACGGTCTCCATTAGCATACCTCTGCACACATCTCTTACAGTGACAAACATAAAAATTATCGTTGCAATCCCATTTTCAAAATTATCTTGGGAAGCCTCTCAACCCTGAAAGTATACATGATCTATTATTAAGCAATACTAAGTATACCCATGCACTTCAAAGCTGTACAAAATCTTTATTTATTGAATGAACAACCAAATACATTATTGGTTACTTCCAAGAATGCCAACTTCCGACATACAATTTCCATCTCCAACATCCTTTAAAACACTCAACACCATCCGAATAATTACTTCTACTGTAGCAGTACTCACCAGTAGTCATTTAGTTATATATGTTCCATTACCAGGCACCATGCAATCAACTTTCAGGCATGTCGATCAGTATGGGGCTTCAAATAGTATTTCCTCTATGACTGGGAACACCATTATTATTCATTATGTTTTGCTCAGTTGCAAAGAACGGTCATTTTAATAAAGTAGAGGAAGAAGTGGAGAACCCTACAGATGTACAGTAGCACGACGTTCGGTCTTTGGTGCCGCTGCCACCTGCGGTTACGCGACCGCGGTGGTCGCGGCTCTGGAGGATTAAAGCTACAGGGGTCCTACAAAAGCGTGGACCCCCCCGCAGCACAGCAGACGCGGTCGCTGGCGCGGCAGGATTGTACTTCTTCTAACGCGGCGCCAGAGACAGTGAGTCTTTCTACATCTGTATTTGGAGATGAGTGATCTTTATCATTTTATTTCATGATCAAATGTGAAGACTACATACTATGCTGAACTATGGTAATACTCACCAAGTATGTGAGATACGGCATTACAGTATATTATACCTGTAAATTCATCACAAGAAGGCTGGTCAGGACAGCTAAAGGAAAGTGTACAGACCAATTTAAAGCTGTATAGCAGTACAGTATGCTAAACTGCTAATGCAGTAAATGATTGCTTTTGCCATTAGGGATTATTGTGAATCACTCCACTAAATAAAATACATTTTAATTTGAAATCCTAATAAATTGTCATCACCCGGGAAGGTCAGACTAACGGGGATATGAACTACTATTAACTGGATACAGATTTTGGCTTATTAGCATATCATCTAATAAGTAGTGATGTGTATTCAGGCAAAAAATGTAGACAGAGTCATACTAATGAACTGGTAACCGAGATTATTAATTCTCATATTCTTTATTTTTCTGGAGAGGTGGCAACTAAACACAATGTGAGGTGGTAATTTTAACCCTGAAGATATTAATATAAATCGTGCATTGGGAATAAAATAGAACATGATTACATGTCAGTGCAGGTGATATACAGCACAGCAACAATGCATGCTCATCAAGATAAACTGCTGGAGTATCTGTTACATTAACAGGTGTCAGAAAGTGGAGGGAAACGTGTGATTATACTGTAAAGCAGACAGGAAAGAACGGGCACGATTTCAGGAAGTGTTTAAGTATGTACTGTATACATTAAATACATTCCTATAAGCTTCCCACTCCCGAGGTAGATTTTAAGGGTAAGCCAGGCAGACGTGGGCTAAATATTGAAATAAACGTGTTAATATTGAAAAAAATATTGAGGTTTACCATTAGTTAAGTATTAGTCATGGAGGATGCACCTCCTAAACAGGCACCAACAGTGGACTGGTGAACAAATGATGATATTTTATCATACATCTTTTGCCATTTCACGCCCTCATAGTGGCATTTGTCAAGACAATCGGCCCGTGTGGGGGCCAAAAAGTATAAAATGTACTAATTAAATATTATTTATTCCCCAGTCCACTGGTAGTGCCTGTTTAGAAGGTGAATCCTCCTTGGCCAATACTTAAGATTACTTACCTGACGGAGCACCATGGCAACAGAGTGCTCTCTACCACATTACTATTGCGATTTACCATTTCTTACGCTTATTGTTGGGTTGGGTTTTACGTGCCCCATTGCATCAAATATGTCTAATTGCATATAGGTTTTTGACTTTAATAAAGGAAATGATTATTGAGAAAATGATGATCAGGGCTACTGACAATCTTCTCCGTTATAGCCAATAACAAAATAGGTGCGTCGAGTATCGCACTAATATTGGAATATATAAAACTAATATTAAATCTGCAAAAATATGGATCTTCGTGAATATCAGTCTAAGTTTTGGAATAGTACTACCGGGGTAGGAGATCATGAAGGCCTTGATTTTAGTTGACAACACTGCTAACCACTTTTCTTCTGTACGGTCAGTTTGACTGGTATTTCATGCGCCATTTAAAAAAACCTTGTGCATCATATTTTGACAACCCGAAAGAGTGGTCGATCACTTTATTCTGTATTTTGGCATGAACTAAATGAAAGAATTAAGGTATAGATGTAAGGTTGCACTTGTTACTCCCACATCAAATTATCCACCTGAATCATGGTAGAATACATTAAGCACATAAAAAGTGAAGTGCTGGAGCCCGATTACCAAGAATATTTAATATTTTTATATAGGGTGTACTGTACTGGTGGCTAAACCTTTTTTTCTTAAGCTGGAAAGGGGATCCTGGAGAAGAACCACAGCATTATTTCCATTGAAAGACCTCCATTTCAGCTGCTATGGACCTCTGATAAGAATTCAAAATTGTTGCCATTAACATCATGCCAAAGATCCAATAAACTGAAGGAATTTTACTATGACTTTCAGTTGCTTTTTGACCTGAGACTTCACAAGGTTTTAATACACTACAAGAAGCTCCGTGAAATAAAAGTTTTTTTCCCAAAACAACAAACACGGTCGCTCTAAGAATTAGGAATCTGAATTATGACCTAATTCGGAGTATCTTCTACAGTCAAACTCAAATCTTTCCTCCCCCACACCACACCATAAGCCTCCCCAATACGGCATTAATTCCCTAATTGTCAAAATAAAGTTTCAAGCATTAGCTGTAATTAGGACAAACCACTTTTTCTTCATGTGAGCACAAGCTTTCAAAATTTCAAAATATGCATGCTTTGTAAATGTTGATCACAACAGCCTTTGAGTTAAATACTTCTGAGGGTAAGGGACTTCTTTTTTAATGGCATAATACCAGAAGATTAATAAACAGCACAGCATGGAAGCATTTAATTAACAATGTTCAAATGGAAATTATTTTTAGAAACAACATGCACCATTCTCTGTCAGTACTGAATCGTTAACTATCTGGGATGCTTGGTATAAACACAGCAGAGACATGGTCTGAATTACAGTGTTATACTTATGCACCAATGTATTACAGACCCGACTGGCATTTATAGCGGTTAAAAAAGCCACACAGAAATAATGATATGTGTAACTACCGTGAAGATCCCGTCAAGGACACGGTGTCTGTTCATGTTGTATTTTTCCCTTATGTTTGTAAGCAGCAGTTCCCTCCCCAGAAATGAAGGAAATTAAAAAAAAGTCATTGCCGGGAGTAGTTAAAACGTCCGAAACCACCGATATCTACCAGTGAATTACATGTCGGGTATTGCGAATTCGCTCCCGATAGGGCGTATCACGCTTTGATCACTCCAGCCATTATGCATTAAAACTGATGTTTCTGATGTACAGTAGGAAACAGCAGCCATTTTATAGACAGAATTTCCAAAAATCTAAAAGCAAAATATCTTCATAGCATTTTTATTTTAAGAAGATAGAAATGATGGGGCTTAAATAAAATGCTTGTTTACAGATATCAGGAACATAAAATAAACAATGTATATTATATATATATATATATATATATATATATATATATATATATAAATATATATATATATATATAAAAATAAAAAACGAATAGATGATACCATTCTGTGGCTAACGAAATCTTTTATTTGTGCGAGCTTTCGAGATACACTGATCTCTTCTTCTGGCGGTGTTACAATGAATAAAGCACAAACGGGTTTTTACTTTAAAACAGTGCATCCTGGAATGTGATCTGTGATTGAAGCCTATCCTTCACCCCTGTGCAGTATGCGATTTTATGACTTGAGGTGTTAAAAGGTCCCTGAATGTTGGTGATGTAAGAGTGTGTGTGTGTGTGTGTGTGTGTGTGTGTATGTAAATATAACCTTATACAGCGCCCACAGTGTATACAGCACTTTACACAAGGTGTGTGGAGTGGGAGTGTATACCAATGGTAGGTGTAGAAATGCAAGAGGGTGTTGCATTACTATTAGTGTGTGTAGATACAATGTGGTCCCTATTGGTATATAGGGCTAGAATTACATATATTACTAGGTATAAGAGACAGCTGTGTGTGCCTTCATATAGTGCAGTATGTAGACACATGGCCTTTAGCACCCATTGGGAAGAGAGTTCTCGTGTCAGTAGTGACTCATGAAACCACGGTCTCGGTTTAGGCCATTGCCAAGTGTCCCGAATAGTTGCATAAATTTATCTTCATGCAACCGTCTCTCTTTCGGTGTCAGAGAAATGTTCGCCAACAGGACTGTCTCATGATAATAAGGGTGTTTCAGGGAAGACCTGTTGTAGTCTTGTATCTTCCTGTAGAATGGGTTGTAGTTCCCTGGCGATCTTGCATAGGGCTTCTAGGTGTGGGTTATATGTGACCACCCTGTCGCTTGTCTCTTTCTGTCTTATTCAAGGAGATCACTTCTTAGTATTCTGGTGGGTTTGTGGATTTGCTGGTCTACAATTCTGTGCTTATATCTACGGTTTATGAAATCCGATCTCAAGGCTGTAATCCGCTGGCCTCGGTCTGCTGTGTCGGAGCATATCCGGTTGTATGATATGGCTTGACAGTAGATGGTTGCATGATGAGTGTGTGTGGGGTGGAAGCTGTTGTCCCTCAAATAGCTGGCTCTGTCTGTAGGTTTGCGATATACAGAAGTCTGTAGTTGGTTGTTCTTAATAGTAATGGTGATGTCTAGGAAATATACTTAGTCCGCGGAATGGGTGAGTTTGAGGTTGATGGTCGGGTGGAACGTATTGAAGTTCTCATGGAACTGTATGAAGTCCTGTTCACCTGAGGTCGAAATCAGGAGGATGTCATCGATGTACCAAAGGTATGTAAGGGGTTTCAAGTGACAGGTGGAGATATATATATATATATTTATATATATATAAAAAAAATATATATATATATATATATATATCCCCTTCTACAAGTTTAAGCTCCCCTCCAATCTACTCATATGTAATGTGCTAATGGTACGGTACAAAAGATATGCAAGTGTGTAAGTCAAAATCATCCTCCATGAGAAGAGTAAAGCGGACATGGTAAGAAATAATGAAGATAGAAGTTAGGATTTGATTGATCTGGGGTAACCTCAGCTTGGAAAGCTTATCATACTCTGGCCTAATTACGGAACAAAAAAACACAAATTAAACGACATACAGTATTAGAAAAAGTGAAACATTTGCAAGTTTTTATGCAGCATGATGGCTAATAAGAAAGGGTTAATTATGTAATTCTGGGTTTTAGTGGATTTGGGTATGTATTGAGCTTGTAGTTTTTGATATCACATATAAACACGCATGGAGAATGGGGGGTCCCGAAGCACGCCGCCTTTTACCCCCCTCCCCTCGCGCATTGCTGCCCTCCCTCTTTCCCCTGTGCTAGAATAAGCAACGCAGTGCAACAGACCTCTCAGGCACCGCCGTGACCGCCCACAATCATACTTTGCGCTCACGCTAACAAAGCACGAATGGGCACGATTGCATAGGGCACTAGATGTCACATTTTAGGCACACGGGATCACACACACTCACTTGTGTAATAAAGACGCACTTATAATTTAAATATGATCTTTATAGCATGTAGAGACAATTCTCAGTGGGTTTCCAACCAGCGGAAGGAACGACATCTGTGCTGCATGAAGCCGTAGGAAATTCGTGTGCAGTTATTTTGGCAGGGACAATGCTCCGAGTATTCCAACTCTTCCGCTTTCTCAGTGTGTAGTAAGCGCAGCAGCTCACTCTCTCTAATCTCAGGCGCAGCCCACATGACCCAGCGCGTTTCGTCACACACTTGTGATTTCAAGGGGAAATATCAAAAACGTGTTAGCGTGCACGTGTATATATATAGCTGGTGTGGTACTAGGTTACCAATGATCAACAATAAAAACGGCGTCAAATCTAAATATTTTTGTATTGACAATTTCAAATGTAATAAATCAACAAAAGAGAATATAATAAACCAAATACTGTACAAGAGTAGAGTCCAAAATTTAAGCCATCAATGCATATAAAACAATATATCCCTAAACAAAAAGGGGGGGACACTATACAATATGTAGTTTGTAAAATAAATAAATTGTGTACCATGTAAAACTGTATAAGATCTATATATATATATATTTTGTTGTAGGGGAGTCTAAGAGATGTGTGCAAAGGTACATTTAATGGGGTGAAATTAAATTCAGGCTTTATTTTGAGCCTGTTCCTTTAACAAGGCAAAACATACAAAATGAAACAAAATAAAGGGCTACTCCACTTTGGAGAATAACTAAACATTTACTCAAGCTCTTTCTAACTGGGTTATAGTGGACAGACAGGATGAGGGAGCGGGATACACAGTATGCAAGAGAATAAGAATATATATAGTGCAATCCTGTGTTAATAAAAAATGACTGGTGTTGTTCAGAATCTTCAAGGGTTATACTCACATGAATATGAGCAAACCAGGCATATCACACTCAGTATACAGGTGTAGAGGAACAGGTCCGGTGTAAACCTGGTAGCCTCTTGGTTGAAATGCTGTGTGGGTGTACTAGGGTAAAAGACAGGAGAAACCCATAGCGCAGGCTATATGTATCAATTTTTTTTAAATAAAAGGTGACTCCCTCACAAGTTCGCACTTACAAGGTGTAATTAAAACAAGCATATAAACATATATCTTGGAGCGACGACGTTCTCTAGGCTGGGCAAAATCTAGGGTCAGTTGTAGCTAATAAGGGAGTATCTTCATAAAAATCTTGTAAGTGATTGGAAGAAACAGCTTGTTCAGTAGGTCTTGAGGTCTCCCTTCTTGTGATGAATCAAACTATGGCATTAGACTGTAATGTAATTAAACTGTAAGCTCCTCGGAGCAGGGACTCCTCTTCCTTAATGTTACTTTTATGTCTGAAGCACTTATTCCCATGATCTGTTATTTATATGTAACCCTTGTTCCACCCCCCCCCCCCCAGACTCATCGGTGGTGTCTAGGGTGCGTGAGGGCAGGTTACATGCGTAGTGGTGGTGCATACCTGCATGGAACAGGAGGGCCTGAGCTTCCCGCGATGTTATTTGGGGAGACAGGACCAGGCTTCTGGGGTGGTAGCCTCCATGCTTTCTCAGTGGTGCAGCGCCTCCATCTTCTATAGCTCCCAGGGATATGGGAGAGGACCCGTATAGAAGAACCACCCTGGTCCAGGGGTGAATGCTCCAAACTCACACAACAGTCTTTGTATAAAAGTATTGTCTCTTTATTGGTCAGATCAGCGACTCCAAATGTAGTGGCGTCCAGCAGCCAAAACAACAACAGCAATGCCCTGCTATCACACAACCCTCCTCCCTGTACAGGGCTGTCCTCCTCTCCTTCCCTCCAAGTCTCTCCTCCGACAGGATGGTCTGGGTTGGGGCGTCAATACCCTGCGGCCCACCTCAGAGGCTATCCTCTGGGTGGTGAATGGATTCTCCCCATTACCCCAGCACTGGGGGTGAGGGCATTGGTCCACCGGGTCTATGGTACTATCAGCTCTACTAAAAGGGGCTGAGTCTCTCCTCTCTGCTCTCATGCGAGCGGCACGGGCAAGACTGCACTGTCTCCTCCAACTCCTCGGACAGAACCGCGTAGACAGACAGCGCAGTCAGACAGAGACCTGTCACTTGAAAGAGCGGGCTGCTAAATAGAGTCAGCCCCACCCCTCATGATGTCAGCAGAACCTCCCCTCTGTCTCATGCCTTCAGCAGAGTCGGGGGCCTGCATCTACCACTCAGGGCAGGGCTTGGAAGGGGGAAAACCCATGATTACTACTGGGGCCTGTCATTAACAGGACTTACCACAGTAGGAGGAAGATAGGTGTAACCTGTGCTGTTTACAGGGGGCTACATATATTATCTGTTATTTATTTGATTACCACATGTATTACTACTGTGAAGCGCTATGTACATTAATGGCGCTATATAAATAAAGACATACAATACAATACAATACAATGGCATTGGTATGTAAATTTAAAAAAAAAAAACTTCTGGCGTATTTGCATGTCTCAGACAGGTCTGCAACCCAGTCTTTCCCCATTATCACTGAGCAAACAGTGCTTCCACTGCAGCCAGGGATTCTGGGTAATGACATGCAAATGAGCACAGTGTGTCACTCTTTACTTCTCATCCATTTTAACATGGACACCTACGAGCTTATGCCTGCCCTATTACACAGTTTTTCAGCACTGCCTGGGTTTAAGAAGTGCATAGCCTGTAAACCTCATCACAGACAGCTATTTTGACCTTTTGTGTCATCAGTACGAGGTTGGTTGCTGGCTATACAACGGGAAGCTGGTATGTGGGTATAACCAGGCATTTAAAAAAAAAAGTAACAGGTGGTAAAATAAAAGTGACAACCCCTTTAACCGTACAGTAAATTCTTCTTCGGGAAGGACGCATGGTAAATTATTTGTGGTTTCTTCTCCCGCTAGATTAGGTCCTGTGTTATCTGGGTTCTAATTCATTTCATATACAAGTCCTCAATTCTGTTTATAAGTACAGTATATAGGCTTTTATTGTTGATCCATCATGTTTGGAGTGATGATTTGCTACTTCCCAATCATAAGTTGTGGCTTCTTTTTCTTTAAGCTTGTGTTATCTTCAGTCTTCTTCACCATATCACATTTTTTTGCATCTTCAGTTATACTCGTCTTGCACAGCTCTACATATTCAATTATTGTTCTTACATCGTGGAATTGATTTGTTTCCTGTCGTTTCCACAGTAAATGCTCTGTCTGATCTGATATTTTCTTATTTTGCCTTTGTTATCGATTCCTCCCGTTTTTCTGCACTTTCAACTACAATCTTCAGAAGTTATTCAGAACTGTTTGTTAATAGCATGTACCCATACAATTCAAGCACGGTAAAGCTCTAGATCCGAGGTGGGCAACCCTGTCGCCAATCGCCACAAGTGGCGAATTGGCCATGAAAGGTGTGGTGAATTTGAGTTTGTCAGCTCCCACAGTAAAATAAACTTTTTCCCTGATGGCGTGTGCTGGTTTCCGCTTTCTGAATGAGTCAACGAAGTGAACCAGCAGCAGGTGATAGCGCTGAGTTGAGGGAAGCAGCAGCAGGTGATAGCGCTGAGTTGAGGGAAGCAGCAGCAGGTGATAGCGCTGAGTTGAGTGAAGCAGCAGCAGGTGATAGCGCTGAGTTGAGTGAAGCAGCAGCAGGTGATAGCGCTGAGTTGAGAGAAGCAGCAGCAGGTGATAGCGCTGAGTTGAGTGAAGCAGCCTATTTTGATCTGGTTCAATACTGATTGGCCGGCAAAGCCGGCCAATTCGGTTAAACAGCAATTCTACTTGTTGCCAAGTAGAACAAAGAAAAACCAGTCAAACAAATATAAAAGGGAATCAACAAGTGCACTGTAAAAAGTGCACTTAAAAAAGAAGGGTTAACTCAGAAGAACCCATGATGGGGGATACCGAGCAGAGCACCCCGCCTAACGCCCACTGGGAGGCAAACTCCGAAACCGTCCCAGCAGACTTGGCGTACGTGAACTCTGCCCGAATACGGGAGTGCACCAGCGCCCGGAACACTGCCACGATGTTCGTTGGGACCCCCCTCTCCAAACGCTGCTTCCTGGTCTTGTAAATGGCTACCTTAGCCACTGCCAGGAGCAGGTTGACTAGGAGATCCCTAGGCTTATTGTCTCGGGACACTGGGCACCCAAAAATAAAATGATATGGGGAAAAACCCAGCCAGAACTGCAGAAGAAGGCTCCTCAAGGTGGATAAGAGGGGCTGCAGTCTGGCGCAGCTCAGAGCAGGTGATAGCGCTGAGTTGAGTGAAGCAGAAGCAGGTGATAGCGCTGAGTTGAGTGAAGAAGCAGTAGTGTGTGCGTTTCAAATGTTCGATTGAGCAGTCTAATTTCTCAATTATTACACGGTGAGGCATTTTCACTTCTCATTCGCAAACACCTGTGGCTACATTGAAAAACAGGTTGCCCACCTCTGCTCTAGATGAAACTCTGCCATTATACTTCATGATGATGTCTTCTTTATCAATTTTCTTTTTTCCCTCTTTTTTCCATCTTCGCATTTAGATGTACAGCTGAACCCCGTTATAGCACAGTGCTTTGGGGTCCAGAGGATGCTATCGCATTATATGTGGATCGCGGGGGGAAAAATTTGGCCCACAAACATTGAACCGCTCAGGGTTTCCGTGGCCACTGGAGGGGGAGAGCTGGGATAACTCTCCCAGCCCCGGCAGCGCAGCGGCTTTGTCTTATCTCATGTCTGAAACAAAATCCTGCTCGAAAAACCCAACCTTTCCTTTTCATCATCTGTCACAGCAGATCACCGTGCAACTCCCATTAATGTTAACCGTGGGGTCACGACATCACGTTGCCATGGCGACATGACGTCACATGACCCCGCGGCGTCATTTGTCGTCGGAGCCGAGGAGGAGGGGGGGGCGTGGGCAGCAAGCTCCCTGCCACCTGAAAACCAGGGAAGATAGAAAACAGCATGGTAGGAGATCTGCTGCTTATTTGATTGGGAGCCACACTCAAACTGCGTTATAAGCGGATCCGTGTTGTATCAGATCGCGCTATAATGGGGTTGAGCTGTACTTTGCAGCGAACCAATCGCTGATCACTCCTTGTGTTAAAACTGTTAAGGATTGTGTAGTCTTTAAACTCCACGTCTATTTTCCATTTTGCTTCTTCTTGAAGAATGAACTAATGATGTAGAAGTTTTCATTTGCGGCAAATTCTACCAATTTCTCTCCATGTTCATTTCTGTTGCACTAACCATACTTACCATTACTTATTTTTGCATTGAAATCTCCCATAATGATCTTGAGGTGAAGCATTTGTTTTTAAGGTTGTTGATTTCATGGTAGATTTCCTCCACTTCGACTGTGTGACTTGCTGTTAGGGCAGACACATTATTTGAAGCCTATAATCTTTCAACTGAATTACGATTTTGGCTGCTCTTTCTGATGAATTTTCATACTCCACTATGTTGTTTCTCTATCCCCTGTTAACGATGTAGACTACTTCACCGATTCATCTATTTTCTGTACCTTTGTAATATAATAGGTGACTGCTTTTGAGCTCAATGAGGCCTCCATCTTTTCTTCTTACTTCACAAATGTCAACTTTTGTATATCCCATTTTGATCTTTTCAAAGCTCACCTATCAGCTCTTGCAGTTGTGCTTTACTGGGGGGGGGGGGAGTCCAGCTGTTATAGGTAGCCAGGTTTAGGTACGAATTACAGATTTTGTTTAACCTCAGGGATTCTTAGCACCCTCTGCCTTCATGCCTTCTTCTTGAATGATGATCAAGTCCAGGAATCATTCAAACTCCGGAGTTTGAGGGCGATTACTTTTCGGTGTCTTCCATGTTTGGGGGTTGAAGTTTTACTTGCCATGTTGACCTCATGTGCGTGTTAGCAAGTACCTTTCTGACTTTAGCCGGGTATATTGTTTAAGTTACATAACATGCTTTAAGAGACACTATACAATATATATTCTTGCACACTTGACACCTTCCTGGCACGAAGGCAGTGAGACAAGGATTTGAGGTGTATTTATACCTCATACACCGGAGTCTTAATTATTCCTGACTTGACCAGCATTCAGGAAGAAGGCATGAAGGCAGAGGCATACATACATACATACTTTTATTATTTATTTTTAGAGGTGCTTTTCTCAAATTATTAGCAGAACAATATTAATTATGCTACTGCCTGTTGAACAAAAGTATATACAGTATTTAAAAGAGTGATAATAATGTGATTCACAACAGTTAAATTAACCATAAAAATTACTTTGCTGTCAAATAGAACAAATTCCACTATTAGGTGGAGAAATACACATGTAAAAGATTAAATTGAACTGCTAAATACACCGATTGGGATCATCTATAGAGTATGTGGTGCTTGGGATAACACAAGTCCAGGCAAATAAAGTCAGTGATTTTGTGACCTTGATCCAGATATTATGAGGTTAATCAAAGATATAACTCTATCCAAAAAGATCTCTTCATGCTTGCCTGCGTGTGATTAAGTGTGTTAACTAATGTACTCACGAACACAATGTATAACTGAACCTGTATTTGTTCGGTATGAAAATCCTCCAAATATGTGATTCACTGGTTCCAGATAATGGATTGGAAAGTCTCACCGCACTCAAAGCGGGTGCTGCGTATTGTAGCTGTGCCTACAGCTGATCCGCAGCTGATATCAGAAAGGCACTTCACGATCACAATGCTGTGTTTGACCCACATAGCAATCCTTTCCAGTAAAAGGGGGGGGGGGGGGCGCCAGGTATTAAATTATCTGGTTGCAGTTCTCAAATATAGGGTTCCTTGTTACAGTTTCCCTCTGGAGATATCACAATCAGCTCTTACTGACATGCATTCAGGAGTCTCCCCAAACTTCAGTGTTCACAAGGGGCGGGTAATACTCCGAAGTTGTAGCTTGCAGCTACTGCAGCCTTGCGTCTCTAGGACATTAGGAATGGGTTACACTCAGTAGGCTAGAGAAACTGCGATCCAGCTAAGTGACTTGTGTCACTCTGCTCAGAAGAAGTCCAATACAATCACCCAATGTGTTTCGTCGCAATATGGGGCTATCCTGGAGGAAGTCGCATATCGTGCTGAAACGCGTTGAGTGATTATATTGGACTTGTTCAAGACATTACATTGGGAAGAAAACAAAATCAAAAACAGCATTATTTTTACCACAAGTCCAGAAGACCTCCAGCAACAAATTGGAGCACTTGCCAAAGCAAGTAAGAATAAGGGCCCCTGTATGAATTTCAGCAAGACTAAAGTGATGTTCAACAAATGTGCCAAGTCTGCAAAGATTGAAATAAATGGAATAGAACTAGAATAAGCTGAAGACCATGTTTATCTTGGCTGAAAAATAACAATGGATGGGAACCTTTCAAATTAAATGAATAGGATAATGAAGATGGATGGAGCACATTTGGTAGAAACAAGACAATATTTCAGGGGAACCTTCCACTGTGCCTCAAGAAGATTTTTTTCGACCAGGGTACTCTGCCCATGCACACGTATGGATTTGAAACTTTGAAAGATAATTCAGAAGCTTCAGACAATCCAAAGATGTATGGAGAGATGTATGCTGGATATTAAGCGAAGAGATACGAAAAAGAATGAACGGGTTCGAAACCAAACAAGTCTGAAATCTTCACAAGGGTAAAGAAATAAAAATGACAGTGGGCCAGACATATCACGAGAAGAAATTAACATTGTTGGACTAAACTGGATAACAAGGGAAATTTAAAAAGACAGAGAAAACAAGATGGGATGGGAGGATGAAATCAGTATATTTGTTGGAGCACAATGGAAGAGAGGCTGGCAACCGCAGTACCTGGAACATCCTTGGGGAGGCCTTCATTCATCAGTGGATTGACAAGGGCTGAAGATGATGAGATACAGACACAAGATATGAGGCAGGTACAAGTGTAGGTGGAAAAGTGCAGATGGAAAACTATCCCAGATCAGTTATTTCCTTCTTGAAGGTGAATCCAAAGGTGTTTCCCACAACGCCCTTCCCAGAACTGTCCACACCAGGTACTTCCAATTGTTACTTATTTGGATTACACCTACGGGTAGAGGCTAGACATAACCAATTCTGATGCCTGAAGAGCAAAGCAATAAATGGTATCTGACATTTTAGAACAAATACATACATTTGCAAACTATAGTCGGTGACCCAAGTGGTTCTCATCTGCCGTCAAATTCTATGTTTCTAAGTGGAGGAACTAAAGTACTGGAGTAAGAAATTGTACAGAGCAGTAACACAGAAAGGAACCAGGAGAGGGCAGTGCTGTGAAGGCAAATGGATTGGTGTGTAGAGACAAGGAGAAGGCTCAACCGTGATTACAGTAGCGAACAAGAAGAGTGAGCAATTCACATTGGCTTTGACAATTTGGAATGAAATCATAATTGTTGAATTGAAATAGGGCAGTAAAGTGGTTTTAAAGGAATCCAAACTGTAGGTTCTGCGGGCAAAGCTGAATTTAAACAAGCAGGTCAATAGCTGTGAGAGGAAGTTTGGTTCAGTAGGAAATAAAGCTATCTTGGATATTCCCTTTAGAAATATGTTTTCTTACTTGATCAGTGCGCCCCTCAAAAGATGGGATAGCATTTATCTGTGATTCATATTTCCCAGTTTCTCTATATCAAGGAGGTGGATATGATGCAGAACTATTGATTAGGCGTTTGAGAAAGTGTAAAGATTCATTTTTTTAGAGAGTTGATTTCTCAATATTTTTTCATTTTTTTCTCTCCAGAAACCTAAAGTTTTAGAAAAATCCCTTACCCCCTTCATTACCAACGATGCTTCCTTCAACATCAATGAATGAGTACCCTAAAGTGCTTTCATTTTAATTATATTTGTATTTTTATTATGTATTGTACTTTTACAACATGTAATAAAGGATCAAGTACTAGAGGTCTATTAGTCATACACGGCTAATAGGGTTCTAGGACGTGAGGGTGAGAGGTTGTTGGCTGTAGTTGAGTGTAGCGGGCTATGGTAGACTGGTTAGGGCATAGGTACCCTCAGGAAGGGGATACGCCATCCAGGAGAGAAATGGAAGATATAACCCTTTGCAATGATTCTTAGCATGCAAGGATTAGGTAGTTAACATAATATTAGGGTATGAGTATTATTCACTCCTTACTAGCCATGATTGTTATGTAGGCATGCACTAAACATGCCTTCGTGAACACTGCAGCTAATAAGTGTGTAACAGGGAAAGTCCTGTTACCCTGTACTACAGGGAAAATACATACTTGCAGTGTAATACAGGCATACCCCGCTTTAAGTACACTCACTTTAAGTACACTCGCGAGTAAGTACATTTCGCCCAATAGGCAAACGGCAGCTCACGCATGCGCCTGTCATCACATCCTGAACTGCAATACCGGCTCCCTACCTGTACCAAAGCTGTGCGCAAGCGGGGAGACTATAGAGCCTGTTACAAATGCGTTATTTACATCAGTTATGCACGTATATAATGATTGCAGTACAGTACATGCATCGATAAGTGGGAAAAGGTAGTGCTTCACTTTAAGTACATTTTCGCTTTACATACATGCTCCGGTCCCATTGCGTACGTTAATGCGGGGTATGCCTGTACAGGTTTTCCAGAGAGCTGGCTTTGCCTGGGAGCAGAGGCAAGGTTGAGTCCAGCTCACAAAGCAGCCCAAGGATTGCACTCAAGTGCAAAGCCATTCCAGATTCCTGTCTCAGTTCATGATTCACATTCCTGAACACAGACTCTCTACCTGCACTACTCTGCACATCACTGCTGAGACTGCCAGAGTGTGAGCACTGCTACCACCGGCTATGCCTATGCCTATGCCTACATTACTCTGCTTAGACGTCAGCCCTGCTTCCAAGGGCTGTGCCTATGCACTACACTACAGGGGTGAACAAACTTTTTATGCCGAGCCCCCCTTTTCATCCACAAAATTTCTCGGGCCCCCCTGCCTGATGTAATCAAAAATCACATGAAAAAAAACAAAAGCCCCTTTATTAAATGGTATACAATGTGAATCCAAATATGTCTAAATACTTACATATTTCAACAGCTCGCGCTCGCAAAATTAGGCTGTGTCCACGCTGCCGCTGAGAGCGGTGACATCACCAACTCTCCAAGCATGAGCACAGGGTGTCCTGCATAATTTTGCAAGTGTGGATCGGGGCTATGTGTGTGTGTTTGTGTGTGGCTGTGTGTGTGTGTTTATTGACTGCTGCTGAGCGCGCTTCAAAGTCAATTTTGTTTGTCTCCCCAAGCGCCAAGCTTGGGAGAGCGTACGTGCACAAAGGCAATACTTTTGGGGGGGGGGGGGGGCGGGGGGCATTCATCCACCTCTTTGCTACCTTTGCTGGGGGGGAGAGCAGAGGAAAAGACATGCAGGGGGGCGAGAGAGCAGAAGAAAAAGACATGCTGGGGGGGAGAGGAGCGGAAAGACACAATGGAGAAAAGAAGAGTGATAGACATGAGGGTGAAAGAAGGGAAATACATGAGGGGAGGACAAATAAGTAAACATGGAAAGGATGTTGATCCAGGGAGTAATCTGATTGCTAATTCTTGGAGTCAGGAAGGAATTTATTTTTCCCCTTATAAGATATCATTGGATGATATGACACTGGGTTTTTTTGTTTGCCTTCCTGTGGATCAATAAGTAAGTCTAGATATAGGATAAAGTATCTGTTGTCTAAATTTAGCATAGGTTGAACTTGATGGACACGTCTTTATTCAACCTCATCTACTATGTAACAAAGTAACTATGAAAGGCAGGCCTGCACAACATACGGCCCGCGGGCCGCATGCAGCCCGCCCGGCCTCTCTGTGCGGCCCGCGATGAGTCCGGCCGGGCGCCAGTTTAATAAATAAATGTAAAAAAAAAAAAAATCTTTGAAAAAAAAAAAAAAAATTGCGGCGATTCCCCGCGGTCCCGGCCCGCTCCCACCTCCCTGCTAACTCCCCCCCACAGCCAGCTGAGCTCTTCTGCAGCCGCTCCCCCCCTGATCCCAACGTGGATATGTGCAGGGGGGTGAGTTGAGGTGCAGGGGGGTGAGGTGCAGGGAGGTGAGGTGCAGGGGGCTGAGGTGCAGGGGGCTGAGGTGCAGGGTGGTGAGGTGCATTGAGGTGAGGTGCAGGGGGGTGAGGTGAAGGGGAGGTAATGTGCAGGAGGGGTGATGTGAGGGCCAGGGGGGGTGATGTACAGGAGGGGTGATGTGAGGGGCAGGGGGGGTGATGTGCAGGAGGGGTGATGTGAGGGGCAGGGGGGGTGATGTGCAGGAGGGGTGATGTGAGGGGCAGGGGATGATTGCGGGTGCAGGGGGGTCATTGGAGGTGCAGGGGGGGGTGATTGGAGGTGCAGGGGGGGTCATTGGAGGTGAAGGGGGGGTCATTGGAGGTGAAGGGGAGGGTCATTGGAGGTTAAGGGGTGGGGGGTCATTGGAGGTGAAGGGGGGGTCATTTGAGGTGAAGGGGGGGTCATTGGAGGTGCAGGGGGGGTCATTGGAGGTGCAGGGGAGGGTGGTTGGAGGTGCGGGGGGTGATTGGAGGTGCGGGGGGGTGATTGGAGGTGCAAGGGGGGAGAATGATGTGAGGTGCAGGGGGGGAGAGTGATGTGAGGTGCAGGGGGGAGAGTGATGTGAGGTGCAGGGGGGAGAGTGATGTGAGGTGCAGGAGGGGAGAGTGATGTGAGGTGCAGGGGGGGTGAGTGATGTGAGGTGCAGGGGGGGAGAGTGATGTGAGGTGCAGGGGGGGAGAGTGATGTGAGGTGCAGGGGGGGAGAGTGATGTGAGGTGCAGGGGGGGAGAAGGATGTGAGGTGCAGGGGGGTGGGATGAGTGTGGTGTGTAGGGGGGTATTGTGCGTTTGATGTGGAGAGGGAGTATTGTGTGTGGGTGAGGGGGAGAGATGGGGGTATGAGAGATAGATGGGGAATATCGCAAAGGTTGATAGTGAGGGGTTCTGGGGGAGATATGAGGATGAAGGATGATGATGAGGGTGCTGGGGGAGATATATGAGGATGATGATGAGAGGTGCTGGAGGAGAGATGATGATGATGATGATGATAATGATGATGATGATGATGATGATTTTACCCGTGCGGCCCAAATTTTTTTTCCTTGGAGCAGTTTGGCCCTTCTCGCTTTACGAGTTATGCAGGCCTGATGTAAGGAGACAAGAGGAAAATATGTCATGACAATGGGTGTGAGAGGAACAATAGGGGGAAAATGAGAGAAAGACATGAGGCGGAGGGGAGAAGAGAGAAGAGGGGAAGAGAAGAGAGGGAGGGAAGAAGCTGAAACAAGGAGACATGACAAGGCAAAGTATGTGTGTTTTGCTTTTTCACCAAGTACAAACAATCCTTATTGACTTCTTTATAGAGATGGCAAATAACCATTTTTGAAAAACTGAACTGGATGGGGGGAAACACCTTGTGAAGTCCATAATATTTCACCGTCAGGCTGGTAGCTTCCTTGACCAGAGAGTTCAAACACAGCCTGCTCTCTATAGCGGTCCAGGGTGTATGTCTGGATCAGAGAGATCCCTGCAGTCACTACTGCAGGCTTTTTAATGAGCCAGGTAGAGACTAATTAATTGCTTCAGGCTGCAGATTAACCAGCTCTCCGCTGGACGCAGTAGCTAATAGGTTTTCCCAGCAAAGCCTTTAGACAGGGAAGAGACCCTGTCACAATTAGTTTTTATATTTTCTGCATTATTTCTTGCATTAACTGTGGTAATAAAACCTGCAACATCTGTATGTTGGGTTCTGTAACAAACCAGAGAAGCAAAAACTTTGAGACACCCGCACACATCATAATAGAAGTATGGTCTTATTATGCCAAAAGCATCTGTTAATCTGTCCTCACGATTGGAACACAAAGCAGGTTGTTGGAATGTTGCAGTGTCAAGAATCCATCTAGATCCTATTAAAGCAGCAATAATACACCCCCCCTCTTCCTTATTTGTATATGTAAAGCATGTGACAATGTATAATTCTACATTCTTACCTAAACTAGCAATCGTTTGGTGATCCTGTTCTAAATCTGTAAAAAAATCCTGATTGTGTGCCTAACTAAATGTCTGCCTTCTAAGTTTGTGCTGCAGTCTATGTAATGCTGCAGTTGGTATGTAACATTACTGTATATCATTAAGTGTAACACATTATTTTTTACAGCTTTCAGAGTAATAGACAGTAGACAGTCTGCTGTTTTAAACACAGCCCTTGATCGTTTGTGATACTTTGTTGCTAAAGGGCAGAGTTCAAAAAGGTGTGTGAGAGAGAGCCTGTTTCAAAAAGGTAAGTGGATATGAATTTCTAAATGGTTGGTTGCTACAGCAAAGGATGATCAGTACATGGAAAAATAATCATTAAAAATGGAATTAAGAGGGTTTTTTTGTTTTGTTTTTTAATGCCGACAGTATTGTCTAATACTACAGAACTGATTTTTTTTTTAAATATAGGATTTTTCATATTTTGCTGCTCTCATTCCCTAAATTACCTGTTTAAAAATAAAAATAAACACTTGACTTAATTCATAAACAGCAGGAGATTATCTTTTACAAAACAATACAGAATGTATAAAGTTAAATCTATTGCCTGGTATAACAAGTTTTTATTTGCCAGTGGCATTTTATTCAATAAATGAAAATCTAAAACTCTAGATTCTTTCATATGCCGTTGTAAATGGGAACATCTTCACACGCACAATTAACTCACACTTGAATAATGAATATCCATATCTGTACTAGTCTTCCCTGGTCCTGCTGAGCAAAGCAAAGTTTCTTAAAACAAAATGAGATGCATAATCTTCCAATCATAAATTGGAGTACAGCTATTAAAAAATACCTGTTTAGACAGCAGAATTGTACAGTACATTAAAAAAACTATTGAAAAAGATATAAAATCTAATTCTTCTGTTGTCAGTAGGACTCCAGTGATAAGTCACTGTGCAAGAAAGTTACTGTTTGGTAGTTTATGTACAGTATGTATACCTGCATCATTACTTTTGATATACTGTATGCTACTCAGTGGTAGCAAATTACTGTATGAAGTTCTTTCAGGAGCAGATGTCATCACTGAAAAGAACCCTCAACATCTAGTTAAACAACCTTATGGACTACTGTCCTGCAGCACGTGCCCAGACAAAAATGCTCTTCCAACTCTTTTTTTGTATTCATTATATATGTCCACTGCGCGGATCATTAAATATACAATCATAAAAAAAATGAACAAGTGCGTGTAACAATTTTTTATTCTAATTATTTACCAACAGATGTCAACCCAAAGTTTAACCCTTTATAAAAGTAAATAGTTTTATTTGGGCACACAAGTTCGGACTTTCCAAAAGTTGGACAGAGTCCTGAATTAGAATTTAGCGGAAATAGCAGAGTACTGCACAATATGGCACCTGAAACCCAATGCTTAAACGGTTTTCAGAATGTTCCATTTTCACCATGCAAACTCTCGGCATACAGCTCAATTGGAAACACCTGACAGGCAAACCCTACCCAGTCTACCTGGGAGTAATTCTAGACTACACATTGACCTTCAGAGACCGTCTACAAACGATTGCTGTGAAGGTGAAGTATGGAACAACCTGACATCAAGGCTGAACATGGGGGAGGATCCAAAATCTCTGCCATGGTTACCTGTGCTGAGCAACATCGTTCCACCTCACCTTGCCAGGCTGGAGATGACTACGGAAGCATTGAACGAGTTCCAATCCCACACAACATTATGACTTATTCAACACACATGAGGTCAAGTTGCCCGCCCTTTCTGAAAAATACATGCATAGTCGCTCTATGGAGAGGGGAATGGGTCAAGTTGCCTAATGAGAACCAACTTTTTTGTTCCTTGATCCATTGAATCATCTTTCTGATTTTGAGCTTCCACCGACTATGTGCCCCTGAACAGATTTTGCACACGACAGTCCTTCTGCAACTTCCTTTATATAGTAAGTGGTGTCTGCATGAGAGCCCACTGTGCTATTGCAGTGAGATTAAAATTATGGCCTGCCGGTCTCCAGACATGAGCGGAATAAGAACCCTATTAACTCTTGATAGTAATGCTGCACCTGAATGCCTTGCTTGTACAGATGCAGCCACCAGTATCCGACGACTGGGAAAATACTGGGGCTCTCTCACAGTAACGCTGCAACATTTCTGTGAGATTCTGCAGCCAGACTAATGGCCCATCGGATTACCACAGCGGGGGGGCCCTGCAGTCCCATTCAGTTAATAAAGTGCAGATTAACAATTTCCCCTCTCTTCAGTAAAATGTTAAATATTTCTCTTAATTTGTTGTTTTTAAGTATTTGTCACATTTTAAAGCATGTTGTGGCTGGACATCAATGGGTGTCAAGTTAGCTGAGCCAGAAATTGACCTGCCCTTGACAGATAACAGACTGCTATTTCACACCCTTCAACATAATAATGAGGCATGCGACAGACTTTGCCAACATATAATGAAGAGGCATGCGACAGACGTTGCCAGAATTTCTTTCTTAAAAACCAATGAGGCTTATTTACATTATTCCATTCTCTTCACATGCACAAGAGAATGCTACCTAACCAGTTAAACTGTTTAGTATTCACAGTTGTCTTGTTTCCAGCAATCTGATCACACACTATACTTACATGCTGTGCATATTTGTATGAATTGCTAAAGAAATGCTATTCCGGGCTGCAGTTCACACGTATACATTAAAATCAGGGGTGCGCAAACTTTTTCATTTGCCCTCCCCCCTGCTCGCACCAGCCCCCCCCCCCCCCCACTTGTTTTCTGCGGCACGACGTCATGTGACCCCGCAGCATCATTTCATGCCGCATTTCCATGGCGACGCGTCAGAGACAAGATAAGTAACATACAGAGGCCTCGCACGTGCTCCCCCAGCATTTAGTTTAAATGCTTTGGGGAAGAGCACAGGGCCTCAGTAAGCGCTGCACCCCCCCCCCCCCAAACATTTTGCGCCCCCCCCCCCCCCCGAACATTTTGCGCAACCCTGCCTTGAATGACAGCAGAGGCAAAGAACAGAATTAATATGCATTTATTCTCTTTTATTTGTTTGGAATATTTTGTTGTTGCAACTAGCTGTACTCCATTCTAAGACTGCCCGACTAACTTTCAAGAGTTGTCACTTCTTACCAGACTGAAATGATATTCCCATGAATAGCCTTTTCACCAGATTATAGCATAAACATCCTTTGCACTTCCTAGAACAGGGGCGGGCAAAGTGCGGCTCGCACCAGTTGACAGTTGAAATCGGCCGGGCCTAGGTAGGGACCCGATCCCCGGTCCCTACCTGTGGTGCGAGCGACTGAGGCAGAATCAGAGGAAGCAGTGGAGGATACAGCAGCGTGGCTGGAGCCCACCCAGGTGGTTCTAACATGAAAGTTAGGACCGATCGGAAGTATTGCCCAGCTTCCGGAATTACTGCCTGGGTGGGCTCCAGTCGCGCTGCTGTCTCCTCCGCCGAGCTGCTGCCTCTGACATCCCCTCCATCACCCACACCGCAGGTAGGGACTGGGGAGTGGGAAAAGAGAGAGTGAGGGAGAAGGAAAGTGAGTGAGAGAGGAAGGAGAGAAGGAGAGTGAGTGAGGGAGAAGGAAAGTGAGTGAGAGAGGAAGGAGGAGAGGAGAGAAGAGAGAGAGAGGGAGGATAGTGAGAGAGTGGAGGAAGGAGAGTGAGTAAGGAGAGGAGTAAGTGAGGGAGGAGCGTGAGGGAGGGAGGAGAAGGGAGAATGAAAAGAGAAGGGATGATACGGAGTGAGAAATGGAGGGAGAGAGGGGGGTAAGAGAGAGTAGGGGAGAAGCAGGGGAGGAGGGGAGCTTTGGCAAGCTATGCGGGAACTTTACTAAAGCTTGTCAAGTGGCCCTCCAGCCAAAATAATTGCCTATCCCTGCCATAAAATTTCTAAATGTAAAAAAAAATGTACTTAGAATATTACCAGACATTCTCTGTCCTAATACTTGATATATTATCACAATCTCTACTGAACAATGCATTTCAGATTTCATGTGCCCTGTTCTGTTCCCTATACATTTTCTCAATAGCCGTCCAGCACTAAGAAGTGGACAAAGTAAACCAGGTGACCTATTGTCTCCTAGCATTAACAAAAGCCTTCCCCCTATCCTTGTATCTGCAGTACTTATTCCTTCCGCCTCATGCATCTTAAGGGTTTAGGTACTTTCTGACAGCTGCTATAAAGTGTAAATTGTTAATTTGACTGGAGTGATTATCCCTGAATGTCTTCTACCATTGCACTCAATATTTATTTATCCGAGCTAAATAACAGCGATATATACTTTACATAGATATATATATATATATATATATAGATGTAGCCAAGTCGTCCTGCCCTGTCTCCGATGCTGGGGAGCTGCCCAGCTATTGCCCTGAGCTCAGCCCGATCAGGAGTGTGGGGGCGGCCATTTTGCAAGGTGTGCATGCGCAGTGCGGCGAGGCGTGCATGTGCAGTGGAGGAGGTGGTGGCCATTTTTGGATGGCTCGCACTTGCAGCCGTGGGATTACAAGTCCCAGAATCCCTATAGGGAGGGATTGTATCACATGGGACAGCCCAGCCAATGGAATTGGGGCAGGAGGGAGAAACAGGATATTCTCCGCATGCGGAAAGCCTGCGAGGCAGTTCTGAGTAGACAGATAGTGTCCAGGGAGCAGTAGCTTCCTGGCCTAGCCCTAGATCTTGCCCCTAGGCCAAAGTTAGACCCTGAGTCAAATCAGAGAAGTGTTGCAGGGAAGGCCCAGATAGGGACTCTTCCCATTAGTGTTATTAGTACTGCGCTGGTGACCGGTCAGCTACGCAGTGCCATGCGGCCTGGGACCAGGCCACAGGACCCTGAGACATTGTGTGAGACCCTCCTGCTGGAGCTCACACTGCGAGGAGGATCAGGACCCTTAGGAGAGAGGGGATTTGTGTTGGGGGCCCCGCTACATGGGATCCGCTCCAACTCACCACGATAAGCAGCACCTGGGTACTGGAGTACCCAAGCAGGTACCCAACGTGCACCTACACCCACAGGGGGTAGCGCTACCTTACAGTTGGGTGGGATTGCTGGGACAGGACACCAGGAGTTATTGGTGCCACAGCACCCTCAGTACTTTGGGGGAACCACCACGTGTTGGGTCACTGTTTATACTATGGGCACAGGTTTTAATATGTTAGTGTGTGTACAGTAAACTAACACAAACAAAGAGTAGCGCTAAAGTGTGAAATTAGACCAGGTGTTGAAGAAATATGTGTGTAGCGATCATGTAAAATGGCTACAGTCATCTCTCCTGCTGACAGTAAGGCCTGGTAAGTTGTGGGCATGCCAGCAGTAATTATGGAGGTTTGCCCTCACACCCTGGTGGGGTGCCCTGTGTATGGATGGGAGTGGTCACATGCTCTGACTCCATGGTTAGTGATGTCAGAGGTGTGTCAGCTTCCAGAGTGTACATAAGGCACAGCACTGTTTCTAAAAGTAGTTCTAGTACAAGTTCAGCTAAGAGGAGGAGGAGTTCTAGTCCTAGTCTGGAGTTGCTGGAAAGTTCTGGTTATGTTATAGTAGCTGCAAAGAGACTGTGTCCAGGGACCTGGCACAGGATAGAGATATCCCGGCTGGGATAGGGAATCCCTATTAAAGGAGAGCTCACCTTTCAAAGGGAAGCACTGACTCAAGATGAGTGGCTAGAGATTCTACTGCGTGGGGCAGCTAGCCCACCTCAATCAATAAAGATGCTCTTATTCGAACACCCTCTCGTGTACGTGTGTGGAGTGAATGTACAGAGAGGAGCACCACCGAGGAGTTCCTCACCAGGACCATCCCCTGATGAGGTGGAGGCGCTGCACTGGAACTAGGTAGGACTCAGCACACTACCTCAGCTGCCTGTCTGGACGGGTCCTCCCCATACACCATCATGCGGGAGACTCAGGAGTCCTGTTGCCAACAGGTGCACCACCAGATACTATCACACTGTAATGGGGACTGGTTAGACCACAGGGGCCAATGTGAGATTGGGTGGGTCAGGCCGGGTCAGAAATACCGTTACATTTGGAGGCGCTGCTGAGAGCAGATCTGTCATCAGGACAGGCTCTAGCTAGGCACACTGGGAAACAGGGAGAGAGTCTGCTGCCACTCTGTGCTGCGTAGGGACGGACCTAGGGGTGGTCAGGGGGCTGACGGGGTATTGTCAGTTCGCAGGGACGACCTAGGGGCCTGAAAGGAGTGAGGGGTTTGGAGCCGGGCTATAGCTGACCGAGTCACCTTGAGGTAGTGCTAGTTGGTAGGACGCCAGAAGGGATAGCCTGTTAACATGGTCAGGAATCCTGGAGAGGGTCTGCGCTAGGCTGACCAAGAGAGGTAGACACCCCAAGTACTGCATGGCAGAGCCAGAGTACTCTAGCCCATTCCAGACACTTACCATAGGGAGCACAGACTGGGAGGAAGGAGTTACAGCAGACACTGAGAGAGTGAGCCTAGCCTGAGGTAGTGCACATGAGTCCAGCCTAGATCAGGTACACATGTGGTGGTGCATCTGAGCAATCTTTATTGTACTGGTGTGGTGGCTGCCCCGCAGAGCAGAGCCCCATGTACGATAATTGGTACGAGAGTGTGACAACCCAAGGAATGGAGGATCCGCGTGGTGCGGAGAGCCCAAAATGGCGATCAGAGGCTGATGGGGAAGGCACCCGTGGCGTGCGCCCCACTGAAGAGCAAACTGTCGCTGAGCTGTCTTTAACTAATCTGCTCTGGAGTGGAGCGAAGGCCGTGGCTGCCCCGTTTTTGTCCTGTCTGGGACACCGAGGGGCCACCCTTGAAGAGTGTGAGGACATTGTGATAACTGGGGGGGAACCCCGCGAGGAGAGCAAACAAACTGACATTTCGGGCTTAAAAGCCAACCAAAATGGCGGTTCCCGCTTGCTAGGGAGACCGCATGGGCCAGTCGCAGAGAAATTGGCTGATACAGAACTTGCAAAGAGCTGGTCGGGAATGGCGCGAACAGCAGAGCCCCGCCCTGATGGGGGGAATGGCGCGAAAGCTATGGCGGCGCCTGCATGGACAGTGACTCACTCGGCCCCTGTGCTGAGTCAACCGCTTAGTCTATGGGACCCTCCCCTGATTTCCACCAGGGGGAGTGACTTTCAATTATGGCCTGCGGGAATGCACCCACTGGGCCCAGGGACTGATATCCAGACGCGCCACTACAAGAAGTAGTTCCGGCCGCGGAGGTAACGTGCAAAAAGGAGGGATATTTTGCACGAAAAGCAGCAGCTAGGAGAAGGCGGGAACTAGCCGCGGCCCAAGAATCCCACTCTGATGAGGAAATTGGCGCGAAAACGCAGACCGCGCCCACCAGGACTGAGAAAGGCGCGGCCTTAATTAAGGGGCATGCTATTCCCCTGTGGGACCCGCCCATAATTGCAACCCCTGGGGGCGGGTTCCAGCTATGCCAGCGGAAGGAGGAGCAGAAGCAGGAAGTGGCTGGCCCAGAAGCTTCTACCGGTCAGTTGCGAGGAACCACTGACCTGGAGAGACCCATACTGAAAGTGGTCCCTACTAAAAGAATGGCCTGCTCCTCCACTGTGGGCACGATGGTCTCCACCCAGCCCTACTCGGTACCCGGCGGGCTACTGGTAGTAAGGGTGGCAAACACCGAGACGGTGGTCGGGCTATGCCTACAATGCGGGCTGCCCAGAGGCACTGTCAACACGGCGGCACGTTGCCCACATTGCGGGACATTATATTTGTGGCCCATGCCCACATTTATACCTATTCAACCTGCTGACCCCCTGGGGGATACGGCTAGGCGCTCCGCCGAGTCCCCTGGCGCACTGTGGATCAGCCGTGCGAGTCCCGGATAAAGGGGACTGGAGTCGACCAAGTCTGCTGGGTCAGCAGCAACCGAGACGGTCGGGTCACCCCCGGAACGCGCAGAGAAGAGACTTTCGCAACGCTCGGTGACCCCGAGATCAGGGAAGGGAGATTACTCCGATGAGGATCTCCGTGAGCTAGCGGTGGCGAAATCGGGACCCAAGAGGGACCCAGGGCGGACGACACCCCGTGGGGTGAGTGGCAGTCTGGAGAACAGGGCGTCCCCCGCAGATCGGCGAGCCGAGAGACGGAGTCCCGCCATCCCAGGACCTGGCGGCGACGGGAGAGAGACGCCAACGCCCCTGCGGACTGGTAAGAGAAGCAGCCCCATCACTTACCTTGTCCCGGCAGACAGCGCAGCGGAGGAAGGGCCGTGCCGAGGCGCACGTGGAGAGACGGCATCACTTCCGGTGAAGACGACGGCGGAGCTTCCGGATGTCGTCATCGAAGAAGAGATCCCGAATGGGGATCCAACCCGAGATGGTGGCGTTTCCGGTTCCGGGGAGGACATCACTTCCGGTGGCGACGGCGGAACCGCTGGGAACGAGGCAGCGACGCTTCGGCGATCGGGGGAAGGTCCCCGATCACCTCAAAGGCCCAGGAGTTGGATGGGCGATCCGAGGACTGAGGAGGGTGAGATGTCCTCATTGGACCAGTCTACGGACAGCCGGGAACGGGTGGGGTCCCATCGCTTGCCCTTATGCCCCATCCCACGCCCTAGATAAAACCCCTGCCCCTGTCACCGGTTCCACGGGATCCCCGCCTAGTTTAGAATCGGTGGACATACCCTCGGAAGAGGTGAAACGGACTGGGGGGAGACAGCGCAGTTGCGCTACGGAAGGCACTTCTCGGGGGGGGGGAGAGTTGAGAGTGGCCGCGGTAGGCCGGTGGTTGCCCCCTGTGGCTCCCGACCCAGTGAAAAGGGCCCCGGGATCTTCCAGGTGGTCTGTACCGCGATCGGCACGGACATCGGGGGTATTTTCCCTGGGGGATGAGAGTGATTCAGGGGAGTCACACAAATTCAGAGAGCACCGTTGGTGGGCCCCACTATTTGAAGGGTACTCCGCATGGATGGACCGCACTCGGTTCCTCATCCGGCGAGAAGATATAGTGGATTACTGGTGGGCTGCGGGAGAGTTCACCCTTGAGCAAAGGGATAGAGAGTTGCAGGAGCGATGGCTTCAGATCGAGCACAGGGAGATAGAACCCATGGGTCCCAGCATCCTGTCAGATCCCGTGGACCCTGATGAGCCCCTATCATGGGTATTACCTGGGAGGGCCGGTAGGGCTGACCTGACCAGGATTAGTAGGGCCGAACGGGCCATAATGGCTCGTTATAAATCATCCCACGGGTTGGAGTACCCGTATGTCCCTGAGCCTCTCATGGATGAAATAGAGGAAAACAGAGGGAGGTGGCTTAGGGAGGCCATTGAGATGTACTTGGTCGGTAGGGGAAGTGCAGTGATAGGAAAGAAGGCCGAGGAGCGGATAGAGCACTTAGTACGCATATGGGGCATAGGAAGGAACATCTACAAACATAAGGTGACCTATCGGCCCGAGAGGGGACTTCCGAGACATTACTATGTTACGGTCCTGGATATGGGTGGTAGGGAGGTAAGAAAACCTGACCCCAGTCACTACTTTTAGGAGGTACTATGCATTACGCGGGTTCGTGGCTGCTGGTCGGGGCGGGCTTGGCGGAGTGTACTGTAGACATTTTGTGTGCATTATGAAAATTTGTAAGATGTTCTAATTATGTTTTGTGTTTCAGTGCTTCCTGGAAAAGGGTAAACAAATTTAGGTCCCAGCGAGGGCGATGGGATTCACCAGGGGGAGAATGTAGCAGTCATGTAAAATGGCTACAGTCATCTCTCCTGCTGACAGTAAGGCCTGGTAAGTTGTGGGCATGCCAGCAGTAATTATGGAGGTTTGCCCTCACACCCTGGTGGGGTGCCCTGTGTATGGATGGGAGTGGTCACATGCTCTGACTCCATGGTTAGTGATGTCAGAGGTGTGTCAGCTTCCAGAGTGTACATAAGGCACAGCACTGTTTCTAAAAGTAGTTCTAGTACAAGTTCAGCTAAGAGGAGGAGGAGTTCTAGTCCTAGTCTGGAGTTGCTGGAAAGTTCTGGTTATGTTATAGTAGCTGCAAAGAGACTGTGTCCAGGGCCCTGGCACAGGATAGAGATATCCCGGCTGGGATAGGGAATCCCTATTAAAGGAGAGCTCACCTTTCAAAGGGAAGCACTGACTCAAGATGAGTGGCTAGAGATTCTACTGCGTGGGGCAGCTAGCCCACCTCAATCAATAAAGATGCTCTTATTCGAACACCCTCTCGTGTACGTGTGTGGAGTGAATGTACAGAGAGGAGCACCACCGAGGAGTTCCTCACCAGGACCATCCCCAAGTGACCGAAGGGACCCTGATGAGGTGGAGGCGCTGCACTGGAACTAGGTAGGACTCAGCACACTACCTCAGCTGCCTGTCTGGACGGGTCCTCCCCATACACCATCATGCGGGAGACTCAGGAGTCCTGTTGCCAACAGGTGCACCACCAGATACTATCACACTGTAATGGGGACTGGTTAGACCACAGGGGCCAATGTGAGATTGGGTGGGTCAGGCCGGGTCAGAAATACCGTTACATGTGCATAAATTGTTATTAAAAATAAATATTGAATTGATCAAAATGAATAGTGCAACACCAGAATATATTATAAAATATAATGAGTGTAATGAAACCAAACACGTGAAGTTCGTGGATGAAAAGTCCAGATCAGGAACCAGTCTGTATGGCAAAGCTTCTTGATATGATCTCGCCAGATCACAGATACAAAAAACAAAGAAAAAGAAGCACCAGCTCCATAGCATAATACTGTAAAAATAGAGGAGTTCTTTATTCAAGCATAGAGTAGTCACCAAGACCTATACTTACATGGTGGGTAAAAACACAATCATTTGAGACAATCTGTAACAGCAGCGGGTCTGCGCAGGTGGATGTGACAGACAGGTGGCCAGGAACAGTAGGTGATAAAGTCAATGGTCAGTTTGGGAGGACAGTCCACAGAGTACCTCTTAATGTAGTGATGATGAATGCACCACAGCGTTGCTCCCAAGAGTTAATGGAGTGTGTGATGCCACATCCTCATGTGGTGATGAGAAGTGTCCTCGCTGGGTTTTCAGCAGCAACAGCTGGTTTGAAAGGCTGCTGTGAATCGATATACCTCGCAACAATGGCGGCGCCACGATGAGTAGAGGAAAGAGGTAACTGCAGAGCCTCCTGGTTGTGCCACACCAAGCTTCAATCCTGGCCTGACTCAGCCTGCCGTATGCGCGTCACCGCGTGCTAACGTCACACGCCAAAGCGTTTCGTCACGAACAGTGACTTTCTCAAGGATAGACAGTAGAAGTGGATGCCAGTTTATATAGTGCAATGATTGACTATCTAAAATACAAACAGGCTGCAAACTATCAATGTGTGATAATGAGGAATCCCAAAATGTTAATAAAAAAATGTATATAATAAACATACAAGGGATTATAATAAAAAGAACAGATCAACATGATGAACAGAATTGGCACACATTATGCATAAACATGGTATGCACAAGAGTGAACACTCCATGATTAACTACTAAATATCTGAAGCCTTATAATCTCATCAGATAGGCAAGACTATATATATATAAATAGTCAAAAATGGAGTGTGGGCTGGTAAGGAAAAAGACCACAAGAATAAAAATAAAAATAAAATAAGAACCAACAGGGAGAGGGAGATAGCAGAGCTCAGGAAAAAATCTAAAATAAAAAAACCTATTGAATATAAATAAATTACCACATTCTAAAATTAGACAACGATGACCAACATAAAACAATAATGTATAAAATATATATAAAACCTATATTAGGTAGCCGCATGAGTGAATGAGAGCAGAGAGGACTGATTTTATATTAGGATGCTCGTGTCTATGCATTCGTTGAGTCCAAGTGGGGCCAACGTGCCTAAATAGTAGATCCAGTAGGACTCACGAATGCACAATGTTTTGAATCTGTCGCCGCCCAATTTAGAGCTGGGGACAGATTCTACGTCTGCAATATTGAGACTAGAGGGGTCCCTAGAGTGTACCATAGAGAAGTGTCGAGGGACACTATGTGTGAGGACCCCCTTAGTGATAGCTCGTCGATGTTCTAAAAATCTGGCATATAAAGAACTTCTATGTCCTACGTCCTATGTACTGAATCTTGCAGGCACAGGACAGAGCATATACTACATGTGTGGTATGGCAGTCAATCCTGCTCTTAATAGAATGTACGGAGCCATTTGAAGAGGAAGCAAAGGAATTACCAGTGGTAAGATGCTTGCACGTAATGCATCTAGACCTACCACATTTGAAAGTACCAGAGGGGGGCAGGCCAGAGTCAGTCACTGAGAGGACTTCTCTCATACGACTGGGGGCTAGTTGGTTTTTAACATTAAAGGCTTTGCGAAAAACCACAGGTGCCCTGGGTGTAAGATATTTGTTCAGATGGGGATCACACAACAACACTTTCCAATGACTATTAAGAATTTCAGTGATTTTGTTGGGAAATCCACTGTATTTGGTGATGAATTTAACTACATTCTTGACAGTTAGATTGTCCCTATTATCCCTTGACACTCTGTTCGGACAATTTCCTATAGATTTATTCAACAACTCAGTTCTATTCATGGCCCTGACTTTGTTAAATGACTCTTGGACTTTGTCACAGTCATATCCTTTCTTGACAAACTGGGTTATAAGTTTGCCTGACTGTTCTTCAAAAATGAGGTCAGAGGAGCAGTTACGTCTAAGTCTACTAAATTGGTTCAGCGGAATATTGCTGAGCCATTTAGGATGGTGACTGCTATCTGCGTGTAGATACCCGTTAACTGCTACCTCTTTGAAATGGACTCTCGTCTGTATGTTGTAATTATCATCTACCGTTATCTGTTTTTTGTGTGTACAGTAAAGCTTAGTTATATACATTGTGTGGTGTATTGCTTATTACTGTGTGTTGGTTCCTGTGAAGGGTTATCCCGCCAATGCTGGGATCCCTTTCTCCTGCACGCAAAGAGAAAGATCTCACCCCAGGCTCCCAGATCCGGAGGCTTAGGCCTCCTGTGAGCAAACAGGTACAGCAGCACGCGTAGTTGCCCGCGTAGTTCCCCTTGGTATAGGGAAAGAGGGCTACATATATATACAGGCATACCCCAGTTTAAGTACACTCACTTTAAGTACACTCGCGAGTAAGGACATATTGCCCAATAGGCAAATGGCAGCTCACGCATGCACCTGTCAGCACGTCCTGAAAAGCAATACTGGCTCCCTACCTGTACCGAAGCTGTGCGCAAGCGGGGAGACTATAGAGCCTGTTACAAATGCGTTATTTACATCAGTTATGAACGTATATGACGACTGCAGTACAGTTCATGCATCGATAAGTGGGGAAAAGGGAGTGCTTCACGTTAAGTACATTTTCACTTTACATACATGCTCCGGTCCCATTGCGTACGTTAATGCGGGGTATGTCTGTATATGTGTTCCCCATGGTCGCTAATTATATAAGGAATGAGGGACTTGCTCATGTGGCTGCATCTTTGGCACCAGCAGGGAGTTGTCATTTTACTTCAGTGCACGTTCCTGTAACATCAGATTGTGTTTCTTTCTATCAGGACAAAAGTGGTCAGCTTTGGAAGAGTGGGAGTTAGCAAAAAAGAAAAGGAATCTATGCTGCCAAAAAAAGTGCTTAACGGTTATCCTTTTTTCTAGGGGATAGGATGGTGGGAGGGTTCCATCTAAAAAGCCACTCTGGCAAAGAACCACTTTTTACCAGAGCCATCTTGAATTACTTATTTTATATTAATTGTTCTCCTTCATGGTATTGCGCCTCAAATTTATATTTCTACGTGGTCCTATAAAGAAGTAAAAGTTCCCTTCGTAGAAAAAAAAACAAAAAAACCCCACAGAAATGGAAATTAAAATAAGGAGCAATGAGGACAGTTTGCACAACACCTGTTCAGAATTCAAGTGCTTTGGGAAATACAAAACTACAAATAACTGCAATTGAGTCCGTTCATTGTTTAGCCGAACACCAATACATGTAACTCAGGCTGTTTCCTGAATAGCTCTGATACTATACTTCAACCATTGCTTTTCTTCACCAGCCCGCACTTTGTCTCGAAAATGAATTTCAAGTTTAATATAGCAATTCAACACCGACCAAATTGCTGCTTCCTGACATTTGTGATACATGAATCAGGCCCAGAAGTAAAACTGCATTTAAAATAAATGTATGTTTTTTTACTCTCTTTAATCAACATGAGCACATTAGACAAGATTTGTATCTCCCTAAAAATTCAGAAAATGAACTCATTAGCTGCAGTGACATTTCCAAAGAAACAGATTAGAATGGAACGGGAAGGTAATAATGACTGGGGTTGAAACGCACGGAATCCAAATGAAGTCTGAGAACATATTTCATTGAAATTATTTTCTGCAAAAAAAGTAACAAGGTTGACAAATTGGATGTAATAAATAAGCGCGGTTAATGTAACTCTCCGTCAGCCCCACCGTGCAATGCTGGGTAATGCAAAGGTACAGTACCAAACTGAATTTGTCTCGGAGTTAAGAATTGAGCAAGTACATATTTTAATCTCTGAAGCTAGTACACAGAATACTAACATTTATGTACCTGAAAACATCACAGCTATAACACAAATATTAAAATTAGATGTCATTTTGAACACTGCAGCAGAAATAGGCATACTATGGCACAATACAGTAAATGTATGTATATCGTTATTTGTATAGCCCCATTCATTTACATGTATATTGAAGGCATGTATTATAAAAGCTCTGTTCAATGTTTTGTCTTCAATGAAAGGGAGTCAAAGATGACGGAGAATGATCAATTGGTTTATGAGAAGGAGATTCCTGTGTTGGAATGAGAGCATAAAAATAAAGCGTGTAGTCTGCCCTTACAAAATGCCACAGCCGTAAACATTTTAACAAATGATAAAATATTGCCCTATGCTTAGTGTTTGAGTTGAGGGTCAGGTAAAAGTTTACCAGCTTTGCCCTTTCATAGGGGGGTAATTCATTAAACTGCAATAGTGACGATCGGGGCACTCTCGTCCTGACTTCAATGGGAGTTTCCATGTGATATCGCCCCGATCGGCACTATCGCAGCTTCAGGAATAACCCCCTTTACAATGAGATTGCATATTACGACACATACTTTACATTTACCACTTCGATTGTAAGCTCTTTGAGGGTGGGCCTCCCTTATTGGGTGTTTTTTACCTTTTCATTTGAAGTGCTTATTCCCATTATGTGCCATATTATTTTGTTGCGTGTATTACTGCTGTGATGCGCCATGTAAATGATTGCTTTTTAGAGGTTTTCCTTTTCTGTGTTTTCATATTTACTTTATTCCTCTAGCACCGCCTAGCAGTTAATTTATTTTTTCTGTAATTTCTTTTCAGCTATGTTTCTGGTAAAGATACGTTTAGATAATGCATTTATCTGTTGGTTGTTGATGCGGTATTCATTTCTGTGTTTGTTTTATATATATATATATATATATATATATATATATATACACATATATATATATATATATATATACACACATTTATATATATATATATATATATATATATATATATATATATATATATATATATATATATATATATCTACTATATATTTGTGAAAGCACTGTATGTCTGCGTCCCTAGCGGCAATCTCATTGGTCCCTTGGCCCGCCCGCCCCCGCACACCTCTCATTGGCCTGAGGCGGAGTGACGGGCCAAAGGTCACATCACACACACACACACACACACACACACACACACACACACACACACACACACACACACACACACACACACACGGCTCACAGTGTTAGCAGCACCCGCGCGCACCTCCTCCTCTCCCCGTGTCTCCCGCGCTTTCACCCCGCCCCCCCCCTCCCCCGGCGCCGCTACAGTCAGCGGGACACACACGCACTATTATTACCCCTTCAGCGCCCCCTCCCCCCCCCCACCCACCCAGTGTCAGCGGCCGTGCGAGACCCCCCTTCTATATCTCCCACCTCTCCCCCCCCACACATATACATGCCCCCCCCCTCCCCGGCGCTACAACTCACCCCTTCCCCGGCGGGGGAACAGCCAGTGGCCAGGCAGCCTGCCTCGCGGCGCCGAGTACCCAAGATGGCGGCGCCCGGGACACAGCGGGGGAGCGGCCACAACACGCTGCCTCCCGCCTCAGATCCACGTGGGACCTGCCGGACGGGTGAGTGAGCGGCCTTCACCTCCCTTCCACCCCCTTCACCTCCCCTCCACCCCCCCTTCACCTCCCCTCCACCCCCCCTTCACCTCCCCTCCACCCCCCCTCCCCTCCAGTGTCAGTGTCTCCCCGATACCCCCCCCCCCCGGCGCCGCTACAGTCAGCGGGGGAGCGAGCGAGCGCCCGGGACACAGCGGGGGAGCGGCCACAACACGCTGCCTCCCGCCTCACATCCACGTGGGACCTGCCGGACGGGTGAGTGAGCGGCCTTCACCTCCCCTCACCCACCCCTCACCCCCGTTCACCTCCCCTCACCCCCTTTCACCTCCCCTCACTTCTCCCTTCCACCCCCCTTCACCTCCCCATTTACCTCCCCCCCTTCACCTCCCCTCCACCCCCCCCCTCTTCACCTCCCCCCTTCACCTCCCCTCCACCCCCCCCTTCACCTCCCCTCCACCCCCCCCTCTTCACCTCCGTTCCACCCCCCCCCTTCACCTCCCTTCCACCCCCCCCCCCTTCACCTCCCCTCCACCCCCCCCTTCACCTCCCCTTCGCCTTCCCCACCCCTTCCCACCGCCTCCTCCCTTCCCACCGCCTCCCCCCCCTTCCCACCGCCTTCCCACCGCCTCCCCCCCCCTTCCCACCGCCTCCCCCCCCTTCCCATCGCCTCCCCCCCCTTCCCATCGCCTCCCCCCCCTTCCCATCGCCTCCCCCCCCCTTCCCACCGCCTCCCCCCCCCTTCCCACCGCCTCCCCCCCCCTTCCCACCGCCTCCCCCCCCTTCCCACCGCCTCCCCCCCCTTCCCACCGCCTCCCCCCCCTTCCCACCACCTCCCCCCTTCTCCCCCTTCCCACCACCTCCCCCTTCCCACCACTTCCCCCCTTCTCCCCCTTCCCACCACCTCCCCCCTTCCCACCACCTCCCCCCTCCTCCCCCTTCCCACCACCTCCCCCCTCCTCCCCTTCCCACCACTTCTCCCCTTTCCCCCCCCTACTCCCCTTCCCCCCCCTCCGCTCCCCTTCCCCCCCCTCCGCTCCCCTTTCCACCCCCCCCCTCCGCTCCCCTTTCCCCCTCCGCTCCCCTCCTCTCCACCCCTTTTTCCCCTCCACCCCTTTCCCCTCCCACCCCCTCCCACACTTCCACCCCCTCACAGACAGCACTCACAACCCACGCGCCACCCGCCGCCTCACACCCTAGCAGGACCCCCACTCACAGACAGCACTCACAACCCACGCGCCACCCGCCGCCTCACACCCTAGCAGGACCCCCACTCACAGACAGCACTCACAACCCACGCACCACCCGCCGCCTCACACGATAGCAGGACCCCCACTCGCAGACAGCACTCACAACCCACGTGCCACTCGCCGCCTCACACCCTAGCAGGACCCACACTCACAGACAGCACTCACAACTCACGCACCACCCGCCGCCTCACACCCTAGCAGGACCCCCACTCACAGACAGCACTCACAACCCACGCGCCACCCGCCGCCTCACACCCTAGCAGGACCCCCACTCACAGACAGTACTCACAACCCACGCGCCACCCGCTGCCTCACACCCTAGCAGGACCCACACTCACAGACAGCACTCACAACCCACGCACCACCCGCCGCCTCACACCCTAGCAGGACCCACACTCGCAGACAGCACTCACAACCCACGCGCCACCCGCCGCCTCACACCCTAGCAGGACACACGCCTCACATTTTTACATCACTTATGGCACCAAAATATACATTGTACTGTGGTGTGGTTACAATAAACCATTTTTATACAACATCGTATTACATTTTCTTCCATCTTTCTTTTCAATATTATTATCCAACCTTTACAACAAACAGTCACCTATTGTTCCACGATTTATAAATAATACTACCTATTACGCATTTACATCCCGGGCAACGCCGGGTCTCTCAGCTAGTATATATATATATATATATATATATATATATATATATATATATATATACACATAAAGCAAGCAGTCAGCACTCTAATGTAAGGCAAAAGGCAGTTGCTAGTCCCATAGGGATCCACATATCATACGAACCAGCCCAAAGACCAGTAAAGAGACAGCAACCAACGAGGTGTAATCCAAAATAATCTGTATTGAAAAGAACAGATACACGAAAGCCAACGTTTCGGTCTCTCAGGGAGACCTTCCTCAGGGCCGTGCAAACACCACACTAACAGTGACCCTACTTATATACCCACACCCCTAGTGCAACCAATTAAACATAATCAATCACCAGCAACCTGTCATTATTTACCTGCTGTGCAGCTGAGCACCATTTGGGAACAACCAATGCCTGGACCAGAAGGAGCCATGCGGATCCACGAGCAGGGAAAGGCAATTTGTTAATCAAAGGCAGCCAGCTCAGACATCTGCGTCTGACATCCTGGAACCACGAGCAGGGAGATCCCTCTCGTGATCCAGGCTGCCTGCTCTGATGTCCATAACCTGCGACCGGTGTCGGGAGCGCGTCACCTGACTAGCCTGCGCGTCATAGGGCAAAGGGTAAGCCGGGGAGCCAATGGGAAACATCACTGCGCATTGGAAAGGCACGCAGTGCCCTAATGGTGCCCTAATGGAGGAACCCTGGCAACCAAGGACGCCAGCACACAGTCCGCGCAGGCGCAGTAGTGAATACTGATAGAGAGGGCAGCGCTGTACCCACAGCACCAATACAAGGCAGACACACGAGCCGAAACAGCCTGTGGCTGAAGTTAAAGCCACAAGAGGCAGTGGTGAAGGTACCAGGGGTCCCAGCTGCACCCAACAAAATAAAAATGACAATAAAATGACAATAAAAACAAGGGAGTGACAATGTGCAAGGGAAGTGAAGCTATGGAAGGAAAGTGTCCACACGTCAAGATAAACATGCAAACATAAAAATAAACATTCAAACATGAATTCTTTTCAATACAGATTATTTTGGATTACACCTCGTTGGTTGCTGTCTCTTTACTGGTCTTTGGGCTGGTTCGTATGAGATATATATATATATATATATATATATATATATATATATATATATATATATATATATATACATACACATTTATATATATATATATATATATATATATATATACATACACATTTATATATATATATATATATATATATATATATATATTTATATATATACACACATTGAGCTATTGGTTGATTGAACCTGAGACACCTACCAATCACAGATGGTTTTCATAGTCCAATCAAGCAACACCAGCAATGCAATAGGAAGTGTAGGCACATATTAAAATGTTCATAATGTTATACAAATGATCATAAAAGATTACAATTTAATACAATACATAATAATATAGAACAATATTGTTAAATGTATTAACCTAAAACGTTGATTTAAGATAAAAATAAACTACCTTACATGTATCCCACATAAGGGAATATGTCAGAAGGGCATCGCACAAAGCGTGAGTACAGATCAACTAGCAAAAAACATATATAATGTCCATCAGTGTATGATTCAATTGCGGAAGGTATAAGAGCTGCGGAGGAGGTGATAGACAATGGTGTTGCCTCATATTGAGAGATAATAAGAAAAGCACCCAAATCCATCTCCACATTCAAGCCATGTGGAATTAGGGTTTTAGGGCGTGTATCCACCTCGTTTCAAGTCTAGAAATCTCATTGACTGTGTCACCTCCTCTCCAATTTACTGGAAGTTTTTCTATTCCTACACACACTACACCTGTCGGATTTTGGTTATGAAAGTCTTTAAAATGTTTGGAAAGATTATGTTGAAGGAATCCCTTCTGTATATTGGTTAGATGTTCAGCAAATCTCATTTTACATTTTCTCGTTCTACCTATATATTTTGCTTATTGCAGGGACATTGGATAAGATAGACTACATTGCAGAAATCACAACTAATAAAGCTGTTAATGGTGTATTCATTTTTAGTCTTGGTTGATGGTTCATTTGCGCATACATTTTTATCTTGAAGTACTTCACCATATTGGCTTTCTTCTGTTATTCACAGGATCGTGCAGAGCTGGGACTTGCATGAAGTCATACACCTGATATGTTCTTGCCAGATTGCATTTGTGTATTGTGCCATGCATTTATTATCCACTTATTTGTGCCATATGTTTAATTGTCTTTCTTCTATCCCTTTGATCTGTGTGAGATCTGAAACACTGTGGCAGCACTTGGGGACCATTACACTGTTGCCTGCACATGAGCATATGCACACCTCTCACCCTTTTACCTTGTACAGTATCTTTCACACTATTTTAGGTTGCAGCATTTTTTCAGTAGTTTAGGCTAATATGGATACCTACCAATCTAGCATTTTCAATATGAGGGCTATGAGAAGTCTTAATATCACTGATATATTCGATGAGGATATTGTCATTGAAGATGAGACTATAGAAAAGAAAACACTTCTTATTTTAGAAAAACTGCTTATTAAAGAGTCAAAAGATTGATGGGATATCACTACCTTATAAAAATATCTCTCTACTAAAAGAATACCTAGAGGTCCAAAATTGTTTAAAGTCCCCACTATAGATCCAACAGAGGTTAATTTCATTATTGACTGGAATACACAGTTCGATCTCTGTTCCTTTGAATTAATAAAATTATTGATCAGTTTTAGAAAAAAAATATTTAAGTCTAACAGAATTAGAAATCAAAAAACTTCAGGATATTCTAGAACCACCCTCACAAAGTGAGGAATAGAAGGATTCACAAAATATCCTTAAAAACTAAATACAGTACTGAAAAATAGATTATTCAATTAAAAAAAGAATAAATGTAAGTGTGATAAAGATGATTATCAAAAGAACTGCTATAGAAATTGGAAAGAAAGGATGCATTCAGAACACCGAATACCCAAACAGGAAATCACACAAGTTAGGAAGCATCCCATTACACACATAGAAAATAGGGATCAGGAATTTCACCCTGCTTACATTACTAAACAAACTTACAAGGGGAAATATAAGGCACTGTATAAACCTGCAAATAGACATCATGAGAACATCGCATATAGAGACAGATCGACGGGTAAAAATGAATATCATTTTAAAAGGTAAAAAGACAGAAAATTCACCAGACACAGGAGATCTTACCAAATTTCACTCTAAAAATAAATTCACACCCCTCGAAAATTCATCTCCTTTTTTAGGGGGGGCGGAGGAAATCTTATACAAAAGAGAAGGGTCCAATACAATTACCACTAATAAGAAAGAATTAAAATTCTATAAAACGAGGAAACATACATTCTAACTATGGAGGGATTTTTGATCTTGATGTAGCCAGGTCCACTTGCTGTATTACCTTCTCTCCTGCTAGTGCACAAGCCGCGCAGTATCAAGGGTTGCGGCCGTTTGCCAGGGACGCGAGGGGGCCGTCGTTAAGGCCGCGATCGCGTTGCTGTGGTTCCGTCGGTTCGCGGAGCAGGGCGCCGCCATTGTTAGGGGCGTTGCACATGCGCGAGGGCTAGGAGCACCCAAGGACTACAGGGAGCTCGCGCCTGCGCAGTGAAGGTCCAGAAAAGCCCGCGAAGGACTAGCCTATAGAGGAGGGCTCTGCAAGAGGACTTCAAGTCCCATGAGCCTTTGGAACGGCCCCGTGACGCCAGGGAGCCAATAGGGCTGGAGGAGCTCTGTTGGCAACATAGAGATACATTTCGCGCGCAGGAAGCACGACGGGAGTTGGCGACTGGAGCAGCTAGGGGTAAGAGGTACGGTGCTGGAGTCCGTGACTCCTGGCACTAGGCCAGTACTCCCCTAGGCCCCAGATAGCCCTGAGTCACCCTAGCGGAGTGTGATAAGGACAGGCCCTAGGTTAGGGACCCTGCCCCTTTATCTATATGCTAGTGAAGAATCCAGCGGACGCTGCTCTTTCCACCGAGAGGCTTGGGCCTAAGCTTGGCCTTTAAGAGACTGCTAGACTATAAGTGCGGAGGCCCAGTACGGATTGACTGCGGCCTGTGGACATCAGCCCGGTTATCGTCAAGGTACAGACGGCGGGGATAAGCGGTGATATTATCCACGCCGGAATTCACCCCAACTTTGGAGGACACCCCAGCGATTCCCTCGTGGTATAGCAGTACCGCGGCTGGAGCCCCGGCAGGTAACGCACCTACTCACGTGCACCAACAAGGCCTATCATCTCACATAGTGACTGCGCAGTCACACACATATATACACACGCTGGTCTATGTATTGGGAGTGCGAGACTTTGGGTGGGACTCACTGGACTTGAGGGTGGGATCCTTGTGTTGGGACAGTAGCGTCCGCCGTGACGCATAAAGTGTGGACACCCGCCGTGGTGTCCATTAGCGTTAACCTTAGGGAAGCATTGAGTCAGGTTACCTTTAGGAAGGGACACCTGTTATTACGTGTTGGCCTTGCATGTTTCTAGTCACATCAGTAAAAAGGTATTCGTTCTTATCCAATCATTTGTATGTGGTTATTGGGTATTGAATTTAAAACCAGAGACAGAACATAAAACACAGACACAGCTCAGTTTTAGCACATCCAGTGAGACTCATACACGGTACAGTGCCTAAATATATATGTATAAATATCTAATAAGTAAAATGGTCTTTTAGTTTGACATTTTTGGCCAAAATTGTTGTAAGCCCCTGAGCCAACGCCACGGCAGACCACATATCAGGGGTCCCTAACGCTAATATAAATTCTTAATAACCTGTGTAATAACAGGAAGAATGATTTATAGTAAATCTGTCAATATTAGTTGCAAAGTTCTAAGTCTGACTGAAGCTTTTATTAACCTGTACATTACCAGGAAAAGCACTCTGTATTAGAGATGTCACAGCCAAACTGTAGAACTTTGCAACTAATATTGACAGATTTACTATAAATCATTCTTCCTGTTATTACACAGGTTATTAAGAATTTATATTAGCGTTAGGGATCCCTGATATGTGGTCTGCCGTGGCGTTGGCTCAGGGGCTTACAACAATTTTGGCCAAAAATGTCAAACCAAAAGACCATTTTACTTATTAGATATTTATACATATATATTTAGGCACTGTACCGTGTATAAGTCTCACTGGATGTGCTAAAACTGAGCTATGTCTGTGTTTTATGTTCTGTCTCTGGTTTTAAATATATATTGCCATGCTCAGTAGCACTCCTCTGTGACACTCATATGCTTATATATATGTTGTGGTCATTTTGGGGGTTCAATAGGAGCTTGTTAGGTGTCCAGTATGTTTTACAGTTATTGGGTATTGTCCTGCGAGGAACCACTCCCCCTCTGGCGGGAGCCATCGCAGGTGGAGGCGCTGCATCATTGTAATGGTATATGCTAGTATATTGCCCCAGGTTCCCCGTGGCGGAAGCTCAGCCCTCCTGTGAGCCAACAGGTTATGCACCACACTGAGTAACAATATATGTTCCTGTACCCACACAGTATAATCTGAGATTGGGGAGGGGGGGGAAACCCGTTACATTAGTAAAAGGAGTCTTAATTATATAACAGAAGCTTATCCTTTACTCCCTCAAACAAAATGTGTCCGTAATCTGTCATTGAAGAAGTATTTCATCAAACTATACAGACTGGAAAAAATCCACAAGCTATTCCTCCTACTAGTGTCATAAAAACACAATATGCACCCTTCAAGAAGAAATACCTTTTTTATCCCAGTTATCTTAAAGGAGGATGCTTAGACTTATTTGAAAAATGAATGCAGGAAGACTTGGAAAAACTAACTAAAGACAACAAATTCATTAAGCAGAATTTGAACTCATCACACATGAGGCCATCAAACAGATAAGAACTGATGACTCAATAGTTATAAAATCTAGTGCCAGCCACAGTGACGCGACATTGCGTCAAAACAAATGCATTTGCACTTCTATATTTATACTCACTTGGAATTCCTCTGGTAACAGTGGTGTGTGTGTGTCCCTTTCTGTGTGTGTTCGTGTCCCCTTCTGCGCATGCAGGCCCTTCTGCACAAGCGTGGAGTCAGACAGGGCCTTCTACGCATGTGCAAAGTATGGTGGCCGCGTGGAGTAAGGAGGCAGCTTCTGTGCATGCATGGGTACGGCTGCCGCTTCAGCGCATGCGCGGACTAAGGCGTCCCCCTTTTGCACATGCGGAGTACAGCAGCCACTTCTGCGCATACACAGCCATCTCCAGGCCATGGTGTTACTTTTGTGATGTATTTTCGTTACCAACCAAGAGATTTCTCCATCAAAACTGTGTAGGTGACAGCAAAGAAATTTCACTTCCATAAAAAGCTAAACAAATTCTTCAAAATGCAGGTTTCCTCTAGGACAGAAGTACATGGTAGAGCTCTACTCACAAGTTCATAATGCAATTCTTCATTTATTGTGACAGCCAAGAACTGAGGAGGAACAACATTTCAAGTCCCACATGGACCTTTCATTAGCTCTTTGTACCAAGGTCCTAGAGGAGACCTGCATTTTGAAGAATTTGTCTATGTTGTATTGGCTGCACAAGCAGGATTCTCTTCACCTGAATCTATTTCCCCGCATTTTGGAACTGGACAACAAAAAGCTGACAGAAAACAAAAAACTACAGTGTAAGACTTATTACAAAACACATACAGTACCCTTAATATGTGTAATGGATAAAGCGGCAGTCATTTCTGTTAGCTGAACTTAGACATCGATTAATGTCTTTAGTGATGCGGCTTATTTGCAATTCTGTCATCATGGGATTTTATTCCAGACTCTATTTGAACACAGGACTACACTTGGGTTACAGTTAAAAACAGGACATTGATTAAAATATCATCAAGATTGGCAATGCTGGATATTTTTAACTAAAGATTGCGTGCAGTATAAATTATCTATGTCTCTGCCATTCCCGTATTAAATCAAACAAAGTTGCCATAGTAACATCTGACAAAATTTTAATCAAAAACAGAAAGAAAAAAAAAGGATGTAGATATAAAGAGGGAAAACCTGATTCTATAATACAACACAAGGCTTTGTTACTGTCAATGTAATATTCTGGAGGAATTGTTACTTCAAAGGTTGACTCTGCTGCAGGGTTACAATACACAGCAGTCATGTTTACACCTTTGAAGACTGACAAACTTTTTCTAGGAAACTTTAATTCATGTAAAAAAAAAGAAAATTCCAAGAAACCATTTGTGTCTAAATTCTCTAGAATATGTAGAAGCTCTCCAAACTCGATATATTCATTCATTCACAAGTCACTTTTTGACCATTACTTATGTAACGGGTATTCCCTGTGAATACAGACGCTACTATCTGCTGTGTATACCTGTGTGGCTCTCAGGAGCCTAAGCCTCCGCTTGGGGAGCCTGGGGTACATACATATAACACAATCTCGTGGTGCAACGCCTCCACCTGCGATGGCTCCCGCCAAGAGGAGGAGTGGTTCCTCGCAGGACAAATATATATCACTCCACACACCGCATGTAAAATAACCAATGACTTTACTGTAGCAATACTTATTCATATATCAACAGGTGTCCCTCTCTAGAGGAGACACTAACTACTGCGTCTCGCAGGACGCTTCCACCTACACCGCTTGATCCCACCCGTGTCCAATAACCCCACACAATATGTCCCGGACCCTTAAAGGGAGATGATATGTGTGACTGCACAGCCACTAGTCCCGTATGAATATAATATATATGTAGGATCGTTGGTGCACTTGGTGATGGTTACCTGCCGAGCACTCCAGTGCCCGGGCCTGCCAAGGAGCTTCACAAAGGATCCGAAGGCTGACGACTACAGGAACTACCGTCCGGGGCGATCCCACCCGGATGGCTGCTGCAGCGGCAGCAGAGGTCTGAGCCCAAACCTCTGGATGGACGTGCAGCGTCCGCTGTGTCCCTAACTGACTCTGGGTAGTAAGGGGCAGGGTCCCTAACCTGGGGCCTGTCCCTACAACACTCAATACTACTGGTGACTCAGGGCTATCTGGGGCCTAGGGGGCTGCTGGCCTAGTGCAGGGAGTCACTGACTCCTGCACCCTACCTCCTTCCCCTAGCTGCTCCTGACGCCGACTAACGTGCTTCTAAACTCCACGAAATGGCTCCCTGGGGTCAGGTGGGGCTGCGGAGGCTCATGGGACATGTAGTCCCCTCCAAGAGCCCTCTTCTGATTAGTCCGGGTTGCCGCGCTAATCACTGCGCATGCGCGACCTGTCTGTGGGCCTCCTGGCGCTTGGCTCTCACTGCGCATGCGCAATGCCACAGACAATGGCGGCGCCTCGCCGCCCTGCTTCGGGAGCGCCGGGAGCCCTAACAATGCGATCGCGGCCCTGGCAAAATGCATGTGTATAATTTGATTGTATTTGCATGATGAAATATGTATTCATCTTTCGCAGATTTGTAAAGGGAAAATTTTAATTAAATCAGCATTACGTGGGTTTTTTCCCCCCAACAGCTGAGAAGCAGGGCATCTCTGGAGCTTAACCACATTTATTTCCGCTCCAGGAACTCCCTGGTTCCCGAGATACATAGTGTACCTGTAAATTGGCTGATAAGGGGAAACAGCCCTAGCTGGGCATGGAAAATAATCCTATATGCCTCCTAAATATCCATTCTCATCACTGTAGCAATTGGGGATGAAGTTAGTCGCTTCACCTCTTAAGCTGTGGCTAGGCAGGGTGTGGGCACGCTGGCGCTCATGCGCGGTGACGTCACGCTCCCTGCTCGTCCGGGAGATTTGTGGTTGGATAAGTGCATGCACAGGGGGGCTCGGCCATGACATCATGGAGCTTGTTCGACCTCATTGGGCGAACCGCTCACGTGACGCGCGAGAGACAAATTCAATTTCGTTTGCTTCGGCAAGCAACTAAGCGCTGCACATGCTCAGGCGCTCACTCACGCTGGCCACACACATTGCCGCAATGTGTTTTATCATGGCCAGCGTGAACGCGCCCACTCAGCGTCACCCTGGCCAAGGCCTTATGCAACTTGCACACAATAAATAAATGATCAGATTTTCTAAAATAATGAGTCTGTTTCCCAAAAATCTCATGACACCTACATTGTGCCAATGCTTCTCCCTATCATCCTTATGCCGTGATTAGACCAAAATCATCCGCAACTCAAAAACAAATAACAGTAATCCTATGAAAGTGAACATACCTCATCACCCGACGCACGCTCAGTACCAAACTGTAAAGCGGCACACTGCAGAACAGACTTGGAAATTTGTTTTCTTCACACGACGGCCACATCAGGTGAGCGGTTCAGCCAATGAGAGCGAACCTCTCCTGGCCACGCCTCCGCCACGCCTCCCTGTCTCCTCCAGCTGCCTCCTGACTTCAGTTAAATATGCTGTTTTGCCGAAACGCAGCAGTGACGTCACCCAATCACGCTGCCGCCCCGTTGGAGTTTGTATAATCACGGCCTTAGGATGAGAGCAACCACAATGACAGAATCTCTTGGTTCAAATTAAAAGCTGAAACAACCTTGGGGAAAAAAATAAAAACTGTTTTCATAACAATCTTGTCTTGAAAGATTTGGAAATATGGATTTACGTCATTGCTGTTAAGAAAACAGTCAGTTTGTAGCTTCCATGCAATATTCTGGATAGGTTCAAAACATCTGTATGCCATTTCTTCCAGAACAATGTTAAGATTCCATCGCGGGATCAGAATTTATAGTGCAGGTTTTAATCTAGAAATAGCTCTTCTGGACATGAAAACAAGATCATCATAGGCTAACGGAAACCTGAACAAAGATCATAGAGCGGAAATGTTTACCCTAATGGTGGATGGCTTAAGACCTTATTTCCTCTCAACCTAAACCGTTCAACTTCCAGCCGAATACTGAATACTGAAATATTACTGGATTTATCTATGGTCCCTGAGCCAGCAAATTCGATATTTGGGAAGTATCCAAGGATGGCCTATCTTGAATTTGATACATTCTGAAATAAGAAAGTACTTGTCTAGAACGTGGCAGTCGGGATAACCGCAGCTTGATCACGTTTTTCATTCAATTGTTTTTTAAAGGCTTTAAAGAATGTACCCGTTGTAAGTGTGCATTCTTTAACTTTAAGAGATATACATTTATTTCTTTTTGTACTATCTATACTATTGCGTCTATTATCTCTATCTTCCCTAAGATCATCTACACCTATCAGACAAACAGACTAACATACAAACAAATTGCCACCGCTTGGGATGGGCCATTTTTTATTGAAGAAAACGTGAGTATACGCTTCAGAAGACACCAAGATCCTCATATACACGTTTTAAACGTTTTTGCGCCATTGGTTTTCAGGGTGCTCTCTTCTATTCCCGGTGTCATCCTTCGCTCCCCTTCTTTTGGAGACAACTGCACGTGTAAAAGGAACTCGGAAGGCGGTTCCTCGTTCTAGGGTTTGGGTGGACGATTTTTGCACTTTATCACTGGTTTATCACTATCACTTAAATGTGTGTTATTGTATTCAAATAGAGAAAAGTATTTACTGTACTTAGTAGGAGTGCACTAAATATATGATACTGTTACACACATTTATTTATAATTCTTTTGATCAAATACACTTTCAAACTGGATGATTTTGTCACTACAAATTACTCACTAATATTAATTAATTAAGGGGACAATCCTTTCTAAACGTATTTAAGGTGCTATAAATAGGCAGAGTACATATCATTGTGAGAACTTATTTGCGTCTCAATGCATTTCAGGTCGTCTAGCAACAAATGAGTTATTTTAAAAAAAACTACATCAACTGGATTTGTTTGGCAAAACCTACTTTTTGTCATCTTCGCCCAATTTTTGGAAAAGCAAATATACAACCGATGAAAATATATTTTTTTCAGGTACAGTATATGGATTTTAGATTTGCAGGGAAAGACAATGTTTGTTTTTTTTTATTGTGGTCTTCTGCGAGCATCTGGAGGTCAATGTCTATGGTGTAAAAATAAAAACATTACACGAGTAAATTAATTTGCTGGAACAATTCTTAAAAATCTGAAAAGTAAGAGTAGATTGAATAAGAACAATCCTTTTTTATAGACAAGTATCCACAATCCCCATGGCAAACAGGAAGAACACCGAGTGCATGTTAAGAGAGCATGACGCCTTTGTTCATTATAAGAAAGGCATTGTTCAAGTTTCTTACAGTTGGCACAGGCCCACTGTATCTGCAGGGACCTTTACGCTCTCCGAGACCAAGCGAATGTTTTGAAAGCATAAAGAGACAAATGCTGACCCAAGTCAAACATTTCACATTGCAATATGTGTTTTCCACTGTCTCCCTCTCTCACACATTCTCTAGATTCGTATATTGTAAGCAATCCCTGAAATAACACAGGTTAGAGATAAGGAGCTTGTAGTTCAGCTCAGTGGATATCCCCCATCGTAACTATATTATTTTCCAGATATTCACATACCTACAGTGTTAGGGACACTAGAACGATAATTTTTGTTTACCCTTTAATATGTAATGGGCAAATACCTTGGGTTTTTTTTGGAAGCACATTTCTGACATTTGTAGGTTTGCTGTTAAACTGGGACCTATGAAGCATTCCCATTACACTGAGGATGATGAAGAGAATGGAGCAGTTGTTTCTAAATACTGGACTGTAGTTTTTAGAACCAGGATATACTCAAAAGAGCAGAAATAAAAATAATGCCCTTTCAGAATAAATAAATGTTGGGAAAAGAGAACCTGTGCCTTAAGACAGCGGTGCGCAAACTGTAGGGCGCGACCCCCAGGGGGGGCGCGACACTGCCGACGGGGGGCGCGGGGTTTACAGAGGCCCCGCGCGCTTCCCGAAGGCACTTAAATTAAGTCAAAAAAGACACAGCGCACAACGCTCATAGTGCATAAAACAATATAATAAAGGTACAATTGATTAGGGTAAGTAATGTGCGTACATCAATAAAGATAAATAAATGCAGTTAGGGATAATGTTACCCAACGCCTCAGGAAACCGGAAGGAGTATCCTCTCAAGGGTTATGGCGCTGGTGTCTCGGATACAGGATCCTATTGGTAAGTAGGTAAGTAGATCGCCTCTAAAAAAGTTCTTATTCCCCAAGAGCATGAGTCCAAAGCTGCTGCTGCCACTTGCAGTCCTTTGCCAGAGCACAGCTCCACACCGGCCGGGTCCTCTCACTCCCCTCTGTGCAGAAGCACTTCCGGGTCGATGACGTCACCACGGGGGGGGAGCGCTGGTAATCGCGCCGTTCACACTCGATCAGCTCAGATGGTGGGGTAATAAATTAGAGGTTGAGCTCTTGTCCAGTCATCCTAGACTGGACAAGAGCTCAACCTCTAATTTATTACCCCACCATCTGAGCTGATCGAGTGTGAACGGCGCGATTACCAGCGCTCCCCCCCCGTGGTGACGTCATCGACCCGGAAGTGCTTCTGCACAGAGGGGAGTGAGAGGACCCGGCCGGTGTGGAGCTGTGCTCTGGCAAAGGACTGCAAGTGGCAGCAGCAGCTTTGGACTCATGCTCTTGGGGAATAAGAACTTTTTTAGAGGCGATCTACTTACCTACTTACCAATAGGATCCTGTATCCGAGACACCAGCGCCATAACCCTTGAGAGGATACTCCTTCCGGTTTCCTGAGGCGTTGGGTAACATTATCCCTAACTGCATTTATTTATCTTTATTGATGTACGCACATTACTTACCCTAATCAATTGTACCTTTATTATATTGTTTTATGCACTATGAGCGTTGTGCGCTGTGTCTTTTTTGTCTTTATCTGCTAGTCTAGGGGGTTTCTGAGCCCCCCCTCCATCGCAGCTGCAGACGCTCCGCTTAAGGTTATGTTTTTTAACACCTATTATCACGTCACTTAACTAGTTAGCTGCGCACTTTATTTTCTTTTCACTTAAATTAAGTGCCGGGGGAGCTGCAGGGCCTCTGTAAACCTAACTTACCGTGGCTCCGGCGGCTTCCTCCCTGCGGCGCCATGGCAACGCGGCGTCAAAATGACGCCGCGAGGTCATGTGACGTCACGTTGCTATGGCAACGTGACGTCATTACGCCGGAGCGCGGGTAAGTTGGGGTTGGGGGGGGCGCGGGAGCGAGGGGACAGCCATCAGGGGGGCGCAGGGAAAAAAGTTTGCGCCCCCCTGCCTTAAGACACTTACAGACGGTGCTAGTGATGATGCATAGAAGATACAGATGTAGCAAAGGTTTGCATGCACCGTTGCATGCTGGGATTATTCTGCGTTAATCACTGCTATTGAATCCTTTGAGATATTGCCCTGAGCCAATTGGAGTATTGACTAAACGAGGGGTGCTCAACTCCAGTCCTCAAGTACCCCCAACAAGTCGGGTTTTCAGAATATTCTAGCTTCAGCACAGGTGGCTCAAACAGACCCTCAGTCAGAGACATAGCCTCCGATTGAGCCACCTGTGCTGAAGCAGGGACTGATTGAGCCACCTGGGATTTCCTGAAACCTGACCTGTTATGGGGGTTTTGAGGACTGGAGTTGAACACCACTGCAATGCAGTATGGGGAATATTGTACGGTAATACAATTAAAAACTAACTGGAATAAACACAATTGAATTCAGAATATGAAAGAAAGCTAAATATATGTGTAACCCTGTTTCCTCCACCTAATCTCACATAGGGTCTCCTAAGGAAATTACTACTCTGGTTACATCGGTCAGTGTGGTGCATACCTGCTGGTAACAGGGGGCCCTGGGTCTCCCGCATGCTGGTAAAGGGGAATACCAGGACAGGCTTCTGGGGTCTTGCCCAAATTCTACTCCAAAGTCAGCGCCTCTATCTTGTGCAGCCCACAGCTGTATGGGGTGAAGTCCCTGCAAAAGAACTCGTCCCCTTCCTCCCAATATACTTCAGTCTCAGGCAGCAGGTATTTTATAAAAAGGTCAGGATACTTTATTTGGGTTCCTTCTTCAGCAGCCACAATCACAGCAGTTGAAGGTCTCTTCACCTTCAGGATGTCTCTGAACTCACTCCCAGCAAAGGGCACCAAGAGCGGTTCTGTCTCTTCCCCTGTCCCCTGGTGGGATAGGAGGTATTGGTTAACCCCGTGCTCCCCGGAGGGCCTCAAGCCTGCCAGAGTCCTGACAGCGGGGTACGGGTAACCTTGCCCCTCTCACGGTAGGACAGACTGACTAAATAGGAAGTTGCAGTACATTAAGTAGGCTCCAGCAGGCACCACCCCTGTGTCTTTTAATTGGACACAAGTCCTGATGACACTACCTTCACTGACTCACTGCACTGCATGTGTGGGGAAAACCCATGATTGCTCCTGGCAAACCTGCCCTTACCCGGTATTACTGCCAGAAGGTTAGACCTATAGTCCCAAAACTACCCAGGGCAACATATGATAGAGTCTAAAGTTTCACAGCCAATAGGACATTGAGAAGGCTACTGTACATTAGGAAGACCAAGTGGTTCTTGTCTGCAATTAATTTCCATGTTTTTATTACGCTGATGTGTCAATCTTCCTTCATTCAATAAATGTGAATTTGTTCCTTCACTGCTTTGTTAAACTGGTGCGTGCTCTGCGACATTACTTTATGCATCTTGTTCTATCATTCTAGGGCTACAAGTAGCATCCTTCTTCTGCTAATCATACAGTATACTCCCACTCATGTGCCCTCTTTTGTGCTACATGGTTAATACCCTACTATGCCCCCATCTGCTCCAGTATGCACCATTCTTTATGTCCATTGTACTGTTACTAATGCTCAGCTCTTACATGTCCCAGTTCGATACAGATTATAACAATCTCAATTGATTGAGCAAGGAGAAAGGCAAAGGCTAGAGGGGGAGATGAACTTTGCATGTGTTATGCATTAGAGTTGGTGATTAGGTATTGGCTCTCACTGGTTTTATCAAGTAATATACATTCTACATGCCAATTCTTTTTTGGCCAGCATTGTGAGGAGTTTTTTCCCCCCTCAGTTGTTTTATGGGCCTGGCTGTGGCCCATAGCTGACTTTTCTGCAATTCTGCATCTTTTACATGCTTAAGAGGTCTAATACAAACATATATTTTATATAGCCAGTACCATACATAAAATGACACCCCAACTGTTTGATCAACAAAATGGGATTTCCTATTAGAAGGTCTATAGTGCTTAATATGAAGAGCTGGAATCTATTTTTTAGGGGGTGATATAAGAGCACAACAACAGTTTAATTACTGTGATAAATACAGGTATACCCCAGTTTAAGGAGACTCACTTTAAGTACACTCGCGAGTAAGGACATATCGCCCAATAGGCAAACGGCAGCTCGCGCATGCGCCTGTCCGCACGTCCTGAACAGCAATACCTGCTCCCTACTTGCACTGAAGCTGTGCGCAAGCGAGGAGACTATAGAGCCTGTTACAACTGCGTTATTTACATCAGTTATGCACGTGTATGATGATTGCATTACAGTACATGCATCAATAAGTGGGAAAATGGTAGTGCTTCACTTTAAGTACATTGTCGCTTTACATACATGCTCCGATCCCATTGCGTACGTTAAAGCGGGGTATGCCTGTACTATAATTACTGTATTCCTTATGTCACCTCAGACCCAGCTGATTATTTTTTTTTTACACTAATCACAACTATAAAATGATGAACAGACATATGCTAACATACATAGGTCACACTCAATTCATACGCAATCTAAAAGGATAGCGGTGCACAGCAAGGTGGGAAAAAACTGGATGTGAACGACGAGATATAAAACCAATTTATTGTGCTCTTAGGCAACACATATGTAAGAGAGGTCCTCTGACGCGTTTTGCACCTGTGCAATTGCTTTATCAAAGAGTGACAACATATTGTAATGTGTGTCCTTAAATAGTGGACGTGTGGCGGGAATGAGCGCCGGATGCGGGTTGGCATAAAGTGTCCGTCTAAGCCGGGTGATACAAAGTATCTCCTAAAAGGAAATACAATGTGTGCAAGAGTCCACTATCAAAGGAAACAAAACTTAAATGACAATCTATGAGAACATCAAGAGGGGAGAATCAGGTCAAGCAACTTGGGATGCCCCTAAACCCAAGGGTATAAGGTAAAGGAAAATGGAAAAACTGGGTGCTAGAAGCAAGAAATCCTGGTCAAGGAATATGAAAACGGGAGCCAAGCACACCAGACAGTTGGAAAAATCACAGTGTCGCAAAAAAGGTAATTTAATGACTAGAGTCAGTTGCACTATCAAAAGGAAACAAAACTTAAATGACAATCTATGAGAACAACCTTACAACTTGACTAAACTACATATAAAAACAAAACAAATGTGTGCTAAGATACTATTTAAGAAAGAGGTAGTAACAACTAAAAATGTATAAAAACAAAACCTGGATACGTATTGATCAATAATAGAGACCAAGGGGATAACAAAAATCTATAATGATCATATATATATTTTCTGAGAAAATGACTTAAATGAGCATGACTGCAATGAACCTAAATGGCCAAAGTTATCTATATAAGGCTCAAAGCTAATGTCTCTCGCTTATGAAAGAACAAACTGCATACAGTAGTTTGGATATCTGCAGTGAATGCATGGGGTGGACTATGAACATAGGATGTATAAAGTATGTATAAAGTATATGTGAATACAATTGTTGATGATGAAAGGAATATAAAATATAGAAAAATGTATGGTAACTCCTGAATTAAACTTTTTTGTTTTTCCTTCATTATCACGTTTATATTTGTATCATTCATTTAATATTTTTTCATGATCACGTTTTTTTCAGTTGTTATATAGGCTTGTCACATTAAACTGGTACTTTTTATTAGGTCAGTGTATTTTTCATACACTTATGTTTGTGATTCATCGTTATTGATGATTTCCACAGTTTACCTCACTGTGCAAATATATACATTTACATGAGTGTGAAGTAATTAAGCGCAAGTGAGTGAGTGTAAAAAGTATATACCAATTGAAACCAATAAGTGCAGTGCTATTTAATGAATAAAGCACCTACAGGGTAAAGCAGCGGTGCGCAAACTGTGGGGCGCGACCCCCAGGGGGGGCGCGACACTGCCGACGGGGGGCGCGGGGTTTACAGAGGCCCCGCGCGCTTCCCGAAGGCACTTAAATTAAGTGCCGGGGGAGCTGCAGGGCCTCTGTAAACCTAACTTACCGTAGCTCCGGCGGCTTCCTCCCTGTGTCGCCATGGCAACGCGGCATCAAAATGACGCTGCGAGGTCATGTGACGTCACGTTGCTATGGCAACGTGACGTCATTACGCCGGAGCGCGGGTAAGTTGGGGTTGGGAGGGGGGCGCGGGAGTGAGGGGACAGCCGGCAGGGGGGCGCAGGGAAAAAAGATTGCGCACCCCTGGGGTAAAGCATAGGGTGCTTTATTTGCTAAATAGCACTGAACTTATTGGTTTCAATTGGAATCAACTTTTTTCACTCACTCACTTGCGCTTAATTACTTCACACTCATCTCATGTATTCACACGGTTTCTAGAAACGGGTTTTAGCAGCACTGAGAAACACACATATTTATAGGCATTTCAATTTTCGTTGAAACATTCAGCTTGCGCTTCTTTTTTCAATTGTAATATGCATTTACATGCATTTTAATTATGTATACAATTTGCATATCCTCTGCAATTCATATACCACATGTTTTCATCTCTGTTTTGTCCTATTTTGTCTTATTTTGGTATGATTTTTCATTGTTCACATTTTTATCACATTATTAATTCTGTATTATTTTGTTCATTTTATATTTTTTTCATTTTTTATTTAATTTAATTAATGAGTTACAATACATTTTCTATATTTATATTCCTTTCATCATCAACAATTGTATTCACATATGAATATATATGATAACTATATACAAATATATTCAGGGACAATATAAGGAGCTTTCAAAAGAACTATTCATCCCACGGGCAGTACAAAGGACTCGGGGCCATCCCTTAAGGTTGGAGGAAAGGAAATTTCACCAGCAACAAAGGAAAGGGTTCTTTACAGTAAGGGCAGTTAAAATGTGGAATTCATTACCCATGGAGACTGTGATGGCAGATACAATAGATTTGTTCAAAAAAAGGTTGGACATCTTTTTAGATGGGAAAGGTATACAGGGATATACCAAATAAGTATACATGGGAAGGATGTTGATCCAGGTATTAAACCGATTGCCAATTCTTGGAGTCAGGAAGGAATTAATTTTTCCCCTTAATGGGGTTTTTTGTTTGCCTTCCTCTGGATCAATAAGTAAGTATAGATATAGAATAAAGTATCTGTTGTCTGAATTTAGCATAGGTTGAACTTGATGGACGTACGTCTTTTTTCAACCTCATCTACTATGTAACTATGTAACTATGTAACATATACTTTATACATACTTTGTAGCTGTTCCTATGTTCATAGTCCACCCCATGCATTTACTGCAGATATCCAAACTATGCAGTTTATTCTTTCATATGCGAGAGACATTACATTTGAGCCTTATATACTGTAGATAACTTTGGCCATTTAGGCTCTCCGCAGTCAGGCTCAGTTAAGTCATTTCCTAGTCAGAATATTTATGATCATTATAGATTTTTGTTACCACTTGGTCTCTATTATTTATCAATAAGTATCCTGATTTTTGTTTATATATTTTATTTGTTACTCCCTCTTTTTTAAATAGTTTATTAGCACACATTGTTTTGTTTTATATGTAGTTTAGTCAAGTTGTAAGGTTCTTCCCATAGATTGTCATTTAAGTTTTGTTTCCTTTGATAGTGCACTCTTGCGCACATTGTATTTCCTTTCCGGAGATACTTTGTATCACCCGGCTGAGACGGACACTTTATGCCGACCCGCATCCGGCGCTCGTTCCTGCGACAAGTCCGCTATTTAAGGACACACATTACAATATGTTGTCACTCATTGATAAAAGGTGCAAAACGCATCAGAAGACCTCTCTCTTGGATATGTTTTGCCTAAGAGCACAATAAATTGCTTTTACAGTATATCTTAATGTTCACATTTTTTTCCCCTTGCTGTGCTCCGCCATCCTTTGGATTTCGTTTGTCTCTGCTACCCGGCATTCCGTGAGTGTTACTTTATACACATGACTTAAGCGCTGTACCAGTGATATATCGTCATATGCGGTGGAACCCTGGGGGTGGTTTCAGAGAGCAAACTCAATTCAGTGAGTTTTCCCACACCTTCACCTCTGCTTTTCTGCCCCAATTGCTAGTCAGATACCATCCTATTTATCTACACACATATGGGATTTCAGTTGCAGCTCTTGAATGAATACCATTTTTTGCTTTATGGTTTCTGTATATTTCCCTTTACTAAACAACCTTGGCATATACATATGGTTGTGGATTACAAGTTTTTTACTGCACTGGATTTAAGACTGATTCCTTCATATACTTATCACACTCGATGCAAGGACATAAGATGAAAATAAAACACACTGCATCCATTTTGCTCCAAAACTTCCTTGGTACGTTACCTCTGAAATGTGTCCTCGTTGGGGCTCCTTCAACTCCCTCCTTGTCAATTCCAACTCCTTCTCATGACGTTGGCTCTACCCTCAACACTTACCACAAAAATGACTTAAAAAACAACCCATAAATTACACCCAGAACCTAACCCCTATTTATAATAAATACAACACACACACACACACACGTACATACGTATACTAAAGGCCACAGCATTTATTCAGATGTAAAATATAATTTTAACAAATATAGAACAATTTAGAATGTTTACAACCATATGATCACATATCATTTTCCTACCCAGGCCAAGAGGTCTTTAAAGCTCCCACATCACACAGGCCAATAGGAAGCCAAACCTGATGAAGCCATGGCTCACAGGAGCTTTGAAACCCCACCATTATATGAACCCTCCTAGCCAAGAAGCTGCTGAACCCCCTTACGTATGTATCTCCGGAAGCAGGGTGTCCCGGAAGCTAAACTTCATGGGTTCCAGCTCTGGAGATCCCCTGCTTGAATAGAAAATTAACCAAAAATGGGAAAATAAAACGGCCGCTTGAATGGTCGATTTAAAATACCACAGCTGACCAACAAGCAACTTCCTTTCCTCAAGCCCTCTACACCTAGTAACAGGCAAACTGTCCAGCAACTCGACTATCCAATCACAATGACAAAATCAACACCTCCATAGGGTGAGGGAGACCCTCAAGGTCAAGATGTCCTACTGCTCAGGGCTCCGGGTTACCATTTAGTTTTACCTCTCATTCTCTTCAGGAGTCTCACACTCTTTTCATTAACATTGAAGAAACAATCTATGAGGGTTTCAACAAAGAAAAAAAAAAACCTGAACCATGAAGATTTAGATACTCTGAACATCATAATTACATCTATAAATAACATTGATGTTGGGACGCTAGAAGGTATCACAACCTGCAACAACATCTGACTGTTTTATAATTTCGTTTTTTAGAAGACACAGAGGCAAGACACAATGCAACACACCACACAACCACGTACACACATATGCAAATGCTTTAAGAAAGGAAAAGTTTATAAACAAAAGCAAAATAAGCATGAGTAGAAATAAAAGCAACTTACTGTAGGAGAGAGAAGGAAAAGGGATCAATGTGTCATTCAATCATCCCGGTACCTTTAACACAACAGTGACTGACAAATGCTACTAGCACAAAATATAATAAAAAAAGGAATTTGGCATGCACACTACAAACAAAATGTTTTTGTCTACAAGATCTTTTTTGGTCAGAGATACCAAAGTGACACAAATGATGCCTGTGCACTAAAACAGTGTTACCAAAATAAATGACATTAATTTTCAGTCTTTTATGCTCAGCCTGGTTTTAGTGTTATTTTTTGCTGATGGCGATACTTTTTTATTGGCCCACGTAATTATCCTGCATAGGGGCAGTTTGTTCAGTACATGGCCTTCTGAGCCCACAAGTTTCTTTTTTAAACTGGTTATTTTCACATGGATTCAGAAATACATGGTACTTAGCGGGAGAAGTAACTGAGATCTTGGAAACAAAAAATATGAACTTAGATGCAGTTTTTCCTCTCTGCCTAATGAAAGCATTATAGTTAGCAAACAGGGTACGAGTTACAGAGACACACACATACATACACAAATATATTTTGCTTTATTCAATGTAACATCGCCGGAAGAAGCGATCAGTGTATCTCAAAAGCTCGCACAGATAAAAGCATTTCGTTAGCTACAGAACGGTATCATCTATTAATTTTTGATTATTAAAACTCGGCTAACACGGTACTGATACCGCTACGTACACATACATATACACACACACACACACGTATAATATATGTGTTCTATAGGAAAGGTTTACATATTAATTATTCTTAGATATATAAGAAAATACTGTGAAGAATATTTTCCAACCATATAAGCAAATATATTTTTTTTGCCCTTTATCGCTTTAAAATTTCCTTAATGGAAAAATGTAAGTCGCACTCATGATTGTATAACTACAATGTAAAAAACAATGACTTGCCTATAATAACATTTCACATTAAAAAAATAAATGGTTAAAACATTCAGCCAACATGCTTCTCACTACATACAGATGCAGCCAGATGCATTATCAAGTTTTCCTCAAGGAAACGGCAAGTGAAACGGAGACTGACCACTGCAGACCGCGGATTCCACGAGGTCAGACTAATTTCCCATCAGGCCTAACACAGTGGGGGTTCCTGCTTCTGAATGGGACTCCCCCTGTGTTAATCCTACCGGGCCGCACCAGTCTGGAAGAGACGCGCAGTGAGAGCAGACAGAAGCAGTCCCTCTCTCTGCACAGCTCTAACAGGCGATGGTAATGTTTTTATTTGAATTACATAGGATTGAAGCAGGGGGTCTCCAGAGCTGAACCGCATTAATTTCAGCCCCGGGACCCCCTGCTTCCCGAGATACAGGCCTCCGTATCGGGTGGAGATAAAGCTGCCTGCATCTGTATGAACAAATTAGTATCAGGAAGTGCGTGTTATAAAAACACATCACTGTCTTTTATCCCAGATTATTACCAGGGTATCCGGCAGTGTCAGTGACATCATTGCAAAGATATGCCCTTTCCTCTATCGCTCTACTGATAAAACTGTAACGCAGGCCCTCGTTCTCTCCCGTCTCGACTATTGTAACCCTCTATATCCGGCCTTCCTGCCTTTCACCCGTCTCCCCTACAATCTATCCTAAACGCTGCTGTTAGAATCACTTTAAGCTCTCCTAAATCCGTCTCAGCATCTCTCTCCTACTAAAATCCATCTCCTGGTTTCCTATTAAATCCCGTATTACTTAAAAAATGATCCCCCTCTCTTTTAAGGCTATACACTCCTCTGCCTCTCCTTACATCTCAGCCTTAATTTGTCGCTATAGACCTGCCCGACTTGCGTTCTGCTAAAGGTTGTCTTCTGTCTACCCTTTTGTATCTAAAGCTCTCTCTCACTTAAAACCTTACTCGCTCACTGCCCCACAACTCTGGAATGCCCTTCACCTCAATATACCACTGCCACCGTCGCTCTCCACCTTTAGGACCATTCTTAAAACACACCTTTTTAACTAAGCATATGGGTAGCTCCGCTGGCTGATATACGCACTGACCTTGGCCCCTTGCAGACACACTTACCATAACACCCTCCAATTGTCTCCAACTTCTCTCCACTTACAACTTAGAGTGTAAGCACTTTGGGGCAGGGACTACTTTTCCTATGGTTTAATGTCTGAAGCACTTATTCCCATTGTGTTATAGTATTATGTCACGTATATTGTAAAGCGCTATGTACCTGGATGGTGCTATATAAATGAAGACATACATACATGTTGAAGGGTCTAAAAAGAGTCAGATAGCCTTTCAAATGAATGACACTCAACATAAAAAAAAAAAGTGTAGCACTATGAGGGCAGGAACAATGCATGAGGTTGAGCATGAAAACATAAAAAGATTGCTAACTTTAGTGAATAAAAAGATATTTCCACAAATGCCATGCACTCTTAACAAGATCCTTATTTAATTCCACATTGTACAAATGATAAAAATACAACAGTAAATAGTGAGTGGCCAGGTCTCCCCTCCGGGCATCCAGGCTTCTCCTTACCTCGGCTGCAACGGGGGAACAGCGGGGCATGGAGGCGCCGCTGGAGTTGGCTGAGGACCCGCCAGATAGGCTGGGGAGAGGGTGGTTAGACGTGCGGCAGTTATGGTGGCGAGCGCATCGCCGGAGGCTCCCGGTAAAGGGTGCCGCCATGTTATGAGTGAGCGCGCATGCGCAGTGGAGTTGCGCATGCGCAATGAGCATAGACAGAGCGGCGGCCATTACAATTCAGCTCCGCCGGGGAACTACAATCCCCAGTAGCCCGAGGGGCTGCTAGTCAGATGGGGAGATATAGCCAATAGGGCTGCAGTATTCCCGAGATCTGAGATGTATACATTTGCCGCTTCAGAGACCACGCCAGTCGGAGCAGAGACATCAGAGGGAAAGAATGCAGGTGCAGGGCGTCAGTAGGCCCCTGCACTAGTCCAGAGACCCCCTGTTAGACCCCGACTCCCACATAGCTTGTGGCTGCTATAGGGACAGGCCCTCAGACAGGGACACTGCCCCGCTTAGCATCATTAATGTCAGGGACGCAGCAGTTGCGGCCTGTGGTTAGGGACCAGACCACCACCGAAAGGCACAGAGACTATCTTCACAGTGGGAGACTCCAACCAGATACCACCCCACGTGGAGGCGGACGCCATAGAGAACAGCGGCGCTGGATCAGCGGATCCCTTCTCTTCCGTTGGCGCTACCGGGTGTTGGCGCACCCGGCAGGTATATCACCATTCTACAAGTGCACCAACAGTAATACGCGGGTGTGGGCAGCGCTGTCACACACACTTTGGGTGGGTTGACTCTGTGGACACCAGGGTGGGTTGGGTGCTCAGGGGCACCTCCGTACTTTGGGGTAAACCCTACTACCCTACCCTACTTTGGGGGCATGGTGTGGGTTACGGCCCTGCGAGGCCCAAGTGGTTCTGTTATCATTATTATGCGTTCAGTAAACTTGTTATACCATACCAGTGTGTATTACTTATATAGTGTCCTGCACCGGGTTATCCTACACTTTTAGGATCCCGCGCAGGTGGAGGCGCAGTCACCAGACAGATCAGGTACACCCCAGGCTCCCAGCAGCGGAGGTTCAGGCCTCCTGTGAGCCGCAGGTAACGCAGAACACACACAGTAGCCGCCATATCTCCCAGGGGGTGGGGGAAAGTGCGCTACAAGTGCAAGGTGCAACTTTCAGTGATGTAGTTAGTATTAGCCTAGTTTTTCCAACAGCATACTGTACTTCATACAACCATTTCCTTTTCTGCAACATATGCATGATCATATAACACTCTCTATAGTAACATTTAACAGTGTGATCCCCCTCTGGCCTAAAAAGCAGGATACATTGCTATGAGAATGTACATGCAACCAATACACAAAAACACGCACACGCAATTATTCAATTCACATAATGTGAGCACAAAATTGTATGCACATTTAATGACACCCCTAACGATCTCATGTTGCAACCCCTCTAAACATGTGGGCTTAACCCCTCAGTGCTTGAACAATATATAAAGTATGTACCTCTAAGTTGCATTATTAACCACAGCTGTTATCTGCCTAGCATTTCCATGTCTAATTTGATCATGCTGCAGAGACCAGTGATTGGTTGTTTGGAATGGCTTGCAGCCTCCACCAGCATTGGGGCGCTTCATTACATAGAGTTAGGTCCCATTTCTACAGATACAGCTAAGCCAAAGGTAGGTGGCAGAGACTAGGACATTTATCACATTTATTCTTTCCCATGTCATTCACCAACAATGAATAATAAACATTTGCATGAAAAGCAGCCATCACTTACCTTCCACAGCCATGATCTCAGCACTCGCCTGTTTTCTACATCACTTGTGCAGTGCCGGGAATCACTGCCTCTATTTTCCTGCTGCTATTTATTTTCTGCTTGTCTTTCTCATAAGCAGCCTAGCAGCAACCTGCAAAAAAAAGCACGCCTGGGAACCTGCTGCACGGAATCATGGGAGCTGTAGTCCTTCGAGCTCAGGCAGAGCAATAATTAATCCCTGTATCCCTCCCACTCAAAAATATGGGCACCCTTCTTTACAATCTGGGAGACTGAATGCAATGTACTGGCCAGAAAAAGGTTTTCACAGTGTGAGCCCTTCAATATACACTGTGTATTTTAGACACTGTGTATGTGACAAAGAACTACATTTCCCACTACACTGCTACAGAAGCAAACCATGACTGTATGAGTATTTTAAAGAAAACTTCCTTGTCAAGTGACAGAGGGACATAGAAAGGTTAGAATGTAGCTGGCCCTCAGGAAATAAACTAAGCTGGAAGAACAGGCTTTTAAAATATTGTTGACTCATTTCCCCTAAATAAATCAGAAGTGCTGTCCCCCTGACAGTAAGGGAATGACTAAAGCTGGGTTTTCACCCCGGATGCAGCAAGGAAACCCCCAAATAAAGGTGTAATACATCAGCACCCAAAACACCCTGAAATAATACCCTTTTTTTTTAATCAATGTCCTCTCCACCAAACATTTGGAAATATACTGTAGGTTTCACCATAATGTTGTGTATATGTTTTGGTCATTTGTACTGTATAACAATGTCCTGTTATTTGGATTGTTTTTAAAGCGGCCTATATGAATTTAACTCATACTGTTAGTATCTTGCCCCCTAAGCAAGTCCTGCTCTCTCAAAAAGAAATACAAAATGACTCTTAAAAACCATTATCTTCTTAATCTCAAAATTGTGAGGCAGCCTTTAAACTGCACTCGGAGCTTATTTAGATTGTAAGCTCTCCAGGGCAGGGCTTTCCTTTCCTATTGTCTGATCTTATTGTACTATAATTCCCTGTGCTGTATTGTCTCTCGTGTAAAGCACTAAATACAACTGTGGGTGCTATAAATATACACATACATGCTCATGCATATGTAGCCGAGCTCCCCGCTTACCTCTGCTGCAGGTGGGGAAGCTGTCGGCTTGTCCGGGGAACGCCGGGGCACCGGGCGGATCGGCGGTGCAGACGGCGCCCATTGTGGTGTCGCGCAGGCGCAGTCAGTGCGGCGGCCATCTTAGGAGAGGCTCCTCGTAGGACTACATGTCCCAGTAGCCTCGGGGAGATGCCGGACCACGTGGTCAGCACAGCCAATAGGGCTGCCGGAAGCAGGGAGAGTAGGTTTGGAACTAAGCAGAGGCGCGCTCAGTCGGAGACAGGGAGCTGAAGGGACAGGTAGTGTCCGGGCGCCAGTGGCTCCCGGATTAGGCTTAGAGTTACCCCGCAGGCCCCAGTTAGGCCCCAACCATTAGTAGTTTGTGGCTGCTATAGGGAAGGCCCACAAATAGGGACACTTCCACCATAGCATCACCAGTGTTAGTGCGCCAAGGACAAGACGCCACGCAGTGTGCGCGGCCTGCGGTCTGGGAGCAGACCACAGGCACATACTCAGAGACATTTACAGGGGCACACTCCAACGGGAGATCCCCACAGAGGCGGACGAAGAGGACCCGGTTGTAACGCAGTGCTGCCCGCAGACCAAACCCGTCCCTTGTACTGAGGTGGTACGTAAGATACACGCACCTGCAGCAGAAAGGAGCGTGTCCAGAGTGTGGTATTTGCGTGGCCAAGCCAGGAGACTATAGCTATAGTACTTGCCGGATCCGGAGAGTAGAAATGCCTTAGTGGTTGCCGTAGCCTAGTTCAGGGAGCAGAGAGGTCCGGGTGGTCGAGTTGCAAGCCAAGTTCGGGGGACGAGAGATGCAGCGTAGTCAGGAGGAAGCCGGGGTCGAGAGCCAGAGAGGGTAGTCAGGCAAGCCGGATCTGAACCTTAAAAGCACTGTAACAGAGAGAGGGGTAAAGCAGACATCCACCAGAGCTGAGACTATGCAGAGCGATGTGCAACAGGGAGAAGAGGGATTATAAAGGTCGGCTGACCAATGGAAGGTGGAGGCAGGCCTAGAGGAGCGTGTGGAGCAGCACTGAATAGGTTGTGCTGATGAGGGTATGTTGAGAACAGCTGAGAGGCAGGGGAGTGTGACCGTGAGCCGCGCGAGTGCCAGGGGCGTGGTCTAAGCCCCAGAGGGGAGAATAAATTATGATTGCCTGACGCGCGCTCTGTAAGGCTGGAAAGCACGCGTGTAGGTCTAATGACGGCCGCATGTTTACCCGCTGTGTGTGGAGTAGCGACCGACCGGCGGGGGTACCGACGGAGGGGGACCAGAGCGGAGACAACGGGGACCGCGGGTGGTAAGGGGGGGTCACGCTGCGACCGCCGTGACCCCCGATTCCTCACAGTACCCCCCCTTCAGGGTCGGCCTCCGGACAATCCTCCCATGGTTTGGACGGAAACCTCTTGTGAAGGCGTCTGAGAAGAGCTGGTGCATGGATGTCCTCCCGAGAGAGCCATGAACGTTCTTCGGGCCCAAAGCCCCTCCAGTGAACTAAGAACTGGACCTTGCCTCTTGAGAGGCGGGAGTCCAGTATAGAGTGGACCTTGTATTCCTCGTTGCTTTGCACGATCACCGGGTCCGGTCTCCGAGTAACGTCCAGGAAGAAAGGACTGGAAATGAAGGGTTTAAGGAGAGATGTATGGCATACATTAGGTATCTTCATGGCCTGAGGTAGCAGAAGGCAGAAGGCCACTGGATTCACCTGTTCCATAATGGAGAATGGGCCCAGAAACTTTGGTGCCAATTTTGGGGACGGGGTTTTAAAGTGAATATTATTGGCGGAGAGCCAGACCTTATCCCCTGGCTTGTATCTGGGAGCAGCTTGCCGGTGAAGGTCAGCTTGGAGCTTAAATCTCTGGGAAGATCTTTGAAGAGCCCACTGTTTCTTGGTCCAGGAGTGTTGTAGCACCGAGATGCGCTCGTCTGCGGCCGGTACTCCGGAGGAGATATTAGTTATTGTGAGGCGAGCTGGGTGGTAGCCATGGTTTATGAAGAACGGAGTCTCCCGTGTAGACTCATTTCTTGAGGAGGTGAAAGCATATTCTGCCCAATGTAGCAAGTCCGACCAGTTGTCCTGGGAATCGGATGTGAAACATCGTTGATATTTCTCGAGAGATTGGTTGACCCTCTCGGTCTGCCCATTAGATTGCGGGTGGTAACCAGACGAAAAGTACGAAGAAATGCCAAGTATCTTGGTGAATGCTCTCCAGAACTTTGAGACGAACTGTGAGCCTCTGTCCGATACTATGGATGTGGGGATCCCATGGATCCGGGAGATCTCCCTAGAAAATATGTCGGCCATGGCAGGTGGTGGGTAATCCTTTGAGAGGAATAAAGTGTGCCTGCTTCGCGAAACGGTCCACTACCACCAGGATGGTACAGTATTCATGCCGTTAGACCGTGGCAAGTCTACAATAAAGTCCATAGATATATGGGACATGGGGCGCTCCGGAATAGGAAGAGGCATTAAGAGACCAGGAGGTCTCTGTCGGTTAACCTTGTTTTGTGCAGATACCGGGCAAGCATCTCCTCACCTCAATAAACATCCCACGACGGACACCCAGGAAGCGCTATCTCGTCGCCCAGTTACGCACACGGGCGAGGATCTTGTGCGGTCTAACTCTTCGCCTGCAGGTTCTGACTCCGCCCCCCGCTCTGGCGCATGACGGGGGCGTTCGTCCAGCCTCCCCTCTGACGCGCGTTCCAAGCTCCACCCCGCACTGATTATGGACTGGACCGGCGTGGGAGTGATGCACGTTCTAGGCTCCGCCCCCTGACATCCGTGACGCACACGGGTCGGCGCGCAATTGGCCCCGCCTCCATTCCTGATCAGGCTTCATCATAGGGAACACCTGTGTGCACTAGCAGCCTATTAGATTCTACTTCATGGTTCAACCCTGGCTTGCTATTGGAGGGTCTTCCTATATATACCTTCCTGCTGCATACTCTCGTTGCTGAGCATAGTCTAGTGTGACGCGGTGCCTTGCTGCATTACTGTTCCATGACCTTGGCTTTTTGTGCCTGTTAACCTTTTGTGCCTGGCCCTGCTTCTCTACTTGGACTCCGCACCTCTCCTCTCATGATCTGGCTACGAACGACCATTCTCCTGTCTCCAGTCCTGACCTTGGCTAAGTACTCCAATGATCCGATACTCTCCTATCCTGAACCTGGCTACAAACCCCGACAATTCGCTACTCTCCAATCCTGAACTTGGCTACGCACCCTGACGATCCGCAACTCTCCACTCCTGCAACTATTCTCACATCTATAATCCTGACCTGGCTTTCACGACCAATCTACATCCTAGGTGCGCCCACGTGGCTGTGGGTTGGCGTTAATCAATTCCCTACCTCAGCACTGCGGTCGCGCTTCGTTTGTGGTGAGTTACGCGTTACAAGGGTCGTATTATATGCAAGGCCGTACTATATTGGGCCAATACAGTAATTGGCCAATCCGCGTAGAATCCAAATCCGCTATCAAATTTTGCCCGTTAAAGTGTATCAACTGCTCATCACTTATTGAGTGTGGTCATATTGGAGATTTCATGGCTTGTTTCAAGTATCCCTTTGCTCTCTATTTTTCAAACAGGGTGATGATGATGGCAAGGTCAGACATTTGTTCATAGACTATGATGCAGATAATTATTGCCAGAGAACTTTGGAGGAAATTTCCTGCCCCGAGTTGATGGATGTAGAAATGGAACCAGTATATTATGGTCGTCATAACAGAATGTTTGGGATTCATTGTGGGCACCGTGGCTGGGAACATAGTTGGAATGTGGAGTCTTTTATAGAATACAACAGACATGCAAACACAGGCATGTTCCAAAAACAGGCCTATTTTTGAAGTTCTTTGGGTGATCATTTCAAAACAATCCACATGTATCTTAATTTAAGATTATGCTAAATTAGAAATGACTTCTACTCCCAGAGGACTTGACATCTAAGAGTTTGATATTCTAATGAAAAAGGAAAAGTAGCAACTCATTTTAATATATTTTTGCATTTTTGTACTACAAGTACAAAGAAATCAAAGTGTGTCAGTCTGCTTGTTATTTTTTTTGTGTTTAATCTGTAGAGATTCATTTATGCAGTGGTGTGTGTAAGCCCTGCAGATACTGTATTACGATCCATTTTCTTAGGTGCATCAGGAATTCTGTATAGATAGATAAAGAATACTTTGTGTCTATCCAGGTTATCCCCATCATGCAAGCCTTATTTTTGGCAGGGCCCAAGGCGGCATGCTGGCAGCGGGGCCCCTCCACCTACAGCGTCATGATGTCACGGCATAACGATGTCTCGTCACCCTGATAACGCAATGCTGCAGAAGGAAGGCCACACTGCATAACGTAAGACCACCTCCATCTACGCACACAATCGAACCTCCCCCAGCTATTACAGACACACCCTCTCTCTCCTTCCCCTCCCCCCCCCCCCCCACCTTGGGGTGAGCAGCGGTGCGGTCCTGCGCCGGTTTGTGGACTCCCCAGCTCCTTCCTCCAGCACTTCCCTCTGCTGTTGGATCCCGATGCCAACGAGAGGATGGAGTGCGGGGGGCCCCTGAAGGTGCGGGACCCAAGGCAACCGCCTTGCTCCAAGACTGGCCCTACCATAAACACACTAATCTGAATGAGGTGGTGGGTATACGTCCTGTGTTCTTGGTGAATCACTTGCACATGAGGATGCAACACAGGGATCAGTGTGCAGGAGGTTTCTGTTTTAAATGTACTGTACTGTAATGTAAAGTTCTGTACGGTACTGAAGAAAGCTGACATCAGAAACCACACAACAATGTATAATATGCACAGGCTCTCTAATGTTATTCTTGCTGCTCATTACACAGATTTCCCTTCTGCCTGTTTGCCCTTGGATTCTGAGAATGCGTTTTATTTTTATTAAATGGTTATATTTTGGCTTTGTAAATGTATTAATGACAGGAATTGTTACATATTAGTATTATTATTATTATTATTATTATTACTACATATTAAACCATGAGCTACAATGAAATAGTAGGAGTATTTTAAAGCCGTTTCAATTATACAGAGGAATAAGGCAAGGTTGGTCTCAAACGCTTCTGTTTATTATAGCTATTGAATCTGGTTAAGATAAACACGAGTTAATAGTAAGCAATAACTTGTACATCATACTAGAAACAGTCACAAAATCATAGTCCATACAATTCCCAGTATTTTGGACCATAACAAATTGTGTATTTTTTTTAAATTATTTTTTTTATAGTACAATAAGTGCAACAAATAAGATCATACAATTGGAAAGGAAATCCCTGCCCTGGAGAGCTTACAATCTAAGTGGTATAATGAGAAACTTACAGAGACAGCAGATTCTAAAATGTTTACTCACATTCTTTTTAATAAAATAATTGCATGTCCCAAGCTGTGGCAATTAATTTATCTGTGTTTGTAGTCTGATCGGTATGGAGGTTCTCAGGGAAATAGAGATACAAAGCACAATAGTGTAGATCGTCCGGAAAAAAAACATATTTATAGCTCTTAAAATCTTCAAAATACACACTTACACTTTGCACATTCTTTTAATCATTTAAGCATTATAATCATGTAGCCCTGTTTCCCTTAAACAAGGTGGCTACTGGTGCTGCCCTTTAACCTGTTGGCTCGCCATGACTCCGCCATGGGGAGCCTGGGGCGATATACTTATAACTTTGGTGCAGTGCCTCCACCTGAGAGGAAGTGAGAGGAGCCCCTCACAGGACACAACAATAAATACACCCACAGTAAAATAGAAAGGCCTTTACTTGCACACATAAACCTTATACTCTATATCTTATACTCTATCAAACTACAGGTACAACTACCCATGCTCCTCGCAGGGCTGTATCCCACCTCCGTGTAACCCACACTGTATCCTGAGAATCCCAGTCCTCAATGTCCCACAATGCCCACACCCAACCCACAGTGTGTGACCGCGCGGCCCACTAATTGAAGGTGTTAAAGTTGGTGCACTTGTTGTAATGGTACCTGCCGGGTGTCCAGCACCCGGGCGCGCCGACAAGGATCAGAAGGGATCCGCGATCCAGCGATGTCCTCTGCTGTGCTTTCTCCTCTGCATGGGATGGTATCCAGCCGGATGATCCCATCTTGAAGACAGTCTCTGCTTCAGTCAGTGGTCTATCCCAGATCACAGTGTCAGGATGATGCAGAGTAGCACTGTGTCCCTGACTAATAATAGCTAAAGGGTCAAGGTTCCTATCTAAGGGCCTGTCCCTGTAGCTGCCACAAACTAATACTGGGAGTCGGGGCCTAGCTGGGGCCTAGGGGAAATCTGGCCTAGTGCAGAGTGTCACAGACCTCTTACCCCTGTCTCACTCCAGCTCCGACTGACTCCTCCTCTTCCAGCCCGCGAAGATCTATCTGCTCTATTGGTTCCCTGACGTCACATGGTCCTGCCGCCCCAAAGCAGTATGGGGCTTGTAGTCCCCGCAGAACCTTTGTCTATTGACCGCTGTGTGCATCCTGTACACTGCGCGTGCGCAACCCTGTCATGGCCGCCACTACTCTCCTGACCCTTCACAGTAGACCACCGCATCTGCGCATGTGTGAACATACTGCGGCTGCACGCGCACCTCCAAGATGGCAGCGCCTTTCAGAGGGACCCACCAGAGTCCCCGGCGATCCCGTCACCAGTCTCATTCCCCCGCAACTTCCCGTGAGTCAGCGGAGGTAAGGGGAGTACAACAAAAACCCTGGGAACCGGAGGGGACCTGGCTACAATCAAAATATAATCAAATAGAGCAGGATCTCCCGCGTCACAGACAAGTTGCAATCTCACTGCCTCTGTTGGTAATGGCGTCCCACGTGATCATCTGATCCGTGATTTTGTTGGAAAACGTCTCACTCTAAGTCTGTGGACTCAATGCGTTTCACTGCAACACAGCTTCCTCAGGACTCAATAAATCCCACCTATCTGACTGTGTGTGTGTGTGTGTGTGTGTGTGTGTGTGTGTGTGTGTGTGTGTGTGTGTGTGTGTATGTATATATATATATACATATATATATATATATATATATATGTGTTCTTTGAGGAGGTAAGTAGGAATTTAGACCAGGGTAATGCAGTTGATGTGGTCTACTTAGATTTTGCAAAGGCTTTTGATATGGTTTCACACAAGAGGTTGGTGTACAAAATAAAGAAAATTTGACTCAGTAATAATATATGCACCTGGATTGAAAACTGGTTAAAGGACAGACAACAGAGGGTTGTCATAAATGGAACTTTTTCAGCTTGGGCTAAAGTCGTGAGTGGAGTACCTCAGGGATCGGTACTGGGACCCCTGCTTTTTAACTTGTTTACTATTGACCTTGAGGTTGGGATCGAGAGCAAAGTCTCCATCTTTGCTGATGATACTAAATTGTGTAAGGTAATAGAATCAGAGCAGGGTGTAATTTCTCTTCAGAAGGACTTGGAGAGACTGGAAACGTGGGCAGGTAAATGGCAGATGAGGTTTAATACAGATAAATGTAAGATTATGCATTTGGGATGCAAGAATAAAAAGGCGACTTACAAATTAAATGGAGATATATTGGGGGAATCCTTGATGGAGAAGGATTTAGGAGTGCTTGTAGACTGCAGGCTTAGCAATAGTGTCCAATGTCATGCAGTAGCTGCAAAGGCAAACAAGATCTTATCTTGCATCAAACGGGCAATGGATGGAAGTAAACATAATTATGCCCCTTTACAAAGCACTAATAAGACCACACCTTGAATATGGAGTACAATTTTGGGCACCAATCCTAAGAAAAGACATTATGGAACTAGAGAGAGTGCAGAGAAGAGCCACCAAATTAATAAAGGGGATGGACAATCTAACTTATGAGGAGAGGCTAGCTAAATTAGATTTATTTACATTAGAAAAGAGGCATCAAAGAGGGGATATGATAAGTATGTACAAATATATTCGGAAACATGAGCTTTCAAATGAACTATTTATCCCAAGGGCAGTAAAAAGGACTCGGGGGCATCTCTTTAGGTTGGAGGAAAGGAAATTTCACCAGCAACAAAGGAAAGGGTTCTTTACAGTAAGGGCAGTTAAAATGTGAAATTCATTACCCATGGAGACTGTGATGGCAGATACAATAGATTTGTTCAAAAAAGGTTGGACATCTTTTTAGATGGAAAGGTATAAAGGGATATACCAAATAAGTATACATGGGAAGGATGTTGATCCAGGGATTAATCCGATTGCCAATTCTTGGAGCCAGGAAGGAATTAATTTTTCCCCTTAATGGGATTTTTTGTTTGCCTTCCTCTGGATCAATAAGTAAGTATAGATATAGGATAAAGTATCTGTTGTCTAAATTTAGCATAGGTTGAACTTGATGGACGGAAGTCTTTTTTCAACCTCATCTACTATGTAACTATGTAACTATGTATACAAGGGGTCTTTAATGGATCTTGATTGCTTTATTGCTGGTCTTCGTTTGCTGTATCTGTATTACCAATAGCCTTACCTGATCAGATATTCAGTTGTTCCTTATTTTACACCAAAACCAGACAGAGAGAGGATATCCTGAGAAACAGGATTTCCTCCGTGGGACAGTGGTGACCTTGGCAGTGTATCCGAAGCCTGCAAGGAGTGAGGTAGTGTCCGGGGAGCTGGTAAGCTCCTGGACTAGGCCAAAGACATACATCCCTAGGCTCCAGACGGTCCCCTCACTGTAGTGGCGTGTGCAGGGCCGGCCATATCATTCGGGATCTCACTGTAGTGAGGGATCGCAGCGGAGAAGGATCCAAGCAGCAGAGCAGTTCTTCAGCAGCAGCAGCATCCGGGTGTGAGGCGTGAGGGGCTGCTGTCGGAGACCCCGTTCTGTGGGACTCCATCGCTGACCGCAGCTTGTCTGGAGTACTCCTTGGTTAGGCCTCAACCAGGAAGGTACCTGTGCACTAATGTAAGGGGGAAGGTAGCGCTGCCCTCATACACACATTGGGAAGGATTGTTTGCTGTACAACAGGTATAGGTGCCCAAGCACCCTAGGTATCATTGGGGCTAGCTACCCTAGGGTGTTCCCATTGTTATTATTGTTGTTATTGTGTACTGTGATAGTGGGTAATATTTGGGACTACTGTGGAACCACAGAAGTAAAGGAGTTATTATATAATCCTGTTGTATTATTGGGGTATACCATAAATGTATACGTGTTCCTATGAAGAGACATCCCGCTGTCCGGGATCCTCATAGGATCCTCATCCACCCCAGGCTCCCCATGACGGAGGTTCAGGTCTTCAGGCCTTAAGTCAAACAGGTAGCATAATTACCGCTATTCTCCATAGGGAAAGGTTGTTACATACATATGTATGTATGTAACACACTTCCCCCTCCCCACCCCCCAATCGCAGATAGGGACCATGTGGGGAAATCTACCTATGTTTCCAGGTGTATGGTGAGTTACCTGTCAGACTCACAGGGGGCCTGAACTCCGCCACTGGGAGCCTGGGGTGTATCCTGGAACGTACTGCTTACAGTGCCTCCACCTGTGCAGGGATTTTAGTGTGTAGAATAACCCCTTACACAGGAACCACATACAGTAAGTACTTACACCAGGGTATGGATAAAACAGTTTACTATATGCACAATAACCTTATAACCATATGACATCAATAGCATCAGAATATATGTCACTCTGTAACTGGCCTCACGGGGCCTCAACCCCACCACCATCCACCCAAGTGTCTCAAAAGTCCCACAACCCCACCCAAGTGTGGAACAGCGCTGCACACGAATATGAGGTGTGTAGTTGGTGCACTTGGTGACTTGATGGTACCTGCCGGATGTGTCCACACCCGGATGCACAGTTGCTGTACTTGGCTGATGGATTCGAAAGCGTGAGCCACGATGCTTCCGCTGTTGACGCGTGGAGTGGCGTCCCGCCAGACAATCCCACCAGGAAGATAGTCTCTATCTTGAGCAATGGTCTGCGTCCAGGCACGATAATCAGGGCCGCACAGCAGGTCAACTGTGTGCCTGAGCTCAACAAATAACTAAAGGGGCAGGGCCTCTCCCTGCCGCAACCACAATATGGGTTATGTCTCAGGGCCTATCTGGGGCCTACGGGGGTAACCTGGCCTAGTGTAAGGGCTACTGCTCCCTACACACACCCTTCCCTAACCTGCTCCCAGCTCTGACTGACTAGCATGGTGTAATGCACAACAATGTATCTATTTCTGCAGAGAAGTCTGTAAGCCCTATTGGCTGTAATGCAGCAGGTGATAGGAGGGAAAGGGCAGTCCCCAGAGGCTTCTGGGTAATGTAGTCCAAGCAGGACCTCTTTTCTATTGGGGCCGCGTGCGCGATCGCAACTGCGCATGCGCGACATTGTGATGGCAACAAACGTTGAGCATATATGACCACACTATGATCCCATGCTTGTTTGCCTGAACAATTTAACCCTCCACCACCTTTACAAATTTTTTCACTACAGCCTCACCAAACACTGACTGCACACAACAACCTCCCACACTACTACTAACTCAGCCCACTGCATAGACCCAAGCATTGCAATGCAGAAAAACATTTGACAAAGTAAAGGCACACCCCTGCTGTTTAGTCTGCACACACTGGCTCAAAACAGCTCCATTCAGCATTACCTACCTCTGGCATAATGAACCTGCTTTTTACCTCCACTTTGTTCTTTCTTGTGGCCTCATGGAAATGTTACTCCCTCTATCCGCTACAAACTCCCCCCTCCTGGCACACGCCCAACATCACCATACACCCTGGATTACTCAAAAGCCTTGCACTATCTACTGAATGTTGGTGGAGAACTCTGAAAACCAGCACACCAACCACCGCACACTCAAATGGCAAACATCATAAAGTTACAACTTGCAAATAACTACTCCAATTTCTACTCGTACTACTACTCTCTTTAGCAGGTGATATTGATCCTAATCCAGGCCCTCCCATTACAACTCTGCCCCATTCCCCCGAGAATACCCTCTTCAAATTCCAAAAAGGGCTATCTATCTGTCGCCCATATAAATATCCGGAGCCTGCTGCCCAAACTGGATGAACTAAGAGCATGGTGCCTTATGCATAAACCAAAAGCTGTCGTTCCTACAGAAACATGGCTAACCCTTAAAGCCCCTGATGCACATATTGCCATTCAGGGATACTCTATTTCTAGGAGAGATAGGTCAAAGAGAGGAGGAGGGGTGTTATTTTATATTGCAGACACCTTACAATTTACACTGCTAAATTGCCCCCCAAGCCCACCCTCTTTTAAAATCCTAGTTGGCAGAATCTGCCTCTCGTTTTGTAAGCCCATCTTGCTTGCTGGCATCTACCGTCCCCCTAAAGCCCCTCTACAGTCCCTGACTGATATTATTCCGTTTCTTGGCTCCATTTCCTCTCTGAATGAGAAGAGTGAGCTGCTAGTTCTTGGGGATTTCAACTTCAATTGGCTTGACCCTAAAAACCACAAAATCCAGATACAACTCAAGTCACTTATGTAAAATGGGTGAACTGAAAGTTAACCCACCAGGCGCTAAGAAAGTGTTAATAAAGCTATTAGCTGGTAGATAAAACATGAACCTGGGATTATGATAGCCACTACCCCCCAGCAGAGCCATCAAATAACCAACATGTAATTCTCAGCAACTGGCTTACCATAAGCACCAATGAAGTTTGAGATAAAACAAGAAAAACTCACAGCTGGGGGATGTAGTGTCGTGGCTGATCTGTCCTCTTGATTGTAGAAACCGCTGATCCTGCTGCACAGGACTCCTCTGTGTAACAATGTAGACTTGATGCTGATCCACACGACCAGCCAGCACTATCTTCGGCCGCCAACCCTGCACCCGCTCCGTCGCGGTGGGTGGTCACCTGAACGGCGGCAGTGCCGGGACTTCCGGGTTCGGCAGAGGAACCAGTAGTAGCCCGGCATGCAGGCAGCAATCAGTGGTACCATGGAAATCCTCCCGGGGGAGGTCTATGCGCCGCACAGCCGTGGAGGAAAGAACTTCAGAGAAGGCTGATGTGGTGACTAATAAAAATCTTTAATGACACAGTGTGCAAACGGATCCTCTGACGCGTTTCGGCCCGTCGGGCCTTTGTCAAAGAGTGATCCGTTTGCGTGAACAGCATACCTTTGTAGCATGTGGAAACTGCAACACCTGTGTGCAAGCCCAGGATTGATGGGCCACAGGTGTATGCCTTACCACTGCCACCCTTAGTATACAGAGTTGAAAAGAGTGATAGAGATAAAATGACCAATCATATCGTTGCACAAGAAAACATATGACATAAACTAATGTAACACATGTGAAACAAAAATCAATGATCAATTGGTCAAGATTAAAAACAAAATTGATTGAAACAGTGTACACACATATAGTAAAGTCATAATAGCATTTGACAACAATGTTATAAAATACCCCGGAGAGATGAAACAGAATATCATAGGAAACAGTGAAGGGAACATGACATCATTATTTAAAGGCAAATTTCATATATCAATTCTCTATCTGGTACATGTTGCAGAAATGGAATATAATGAAACAAACAATAAATTATAATCAAATTTGCATATTAAAGCAATATAGATGTATGTGAACGCGTCAGAGGATCCGTTTGCACACTGTGTCATTAAAGATTTTTATTAGTCACCACATCAGCCTTCTCTGAAGTTCTTTCCTCCACGGCTGTGCGGCGCATAGACCTCCCCCGGGAGGATTTCCATGGAACTCAAGTCACTTAACCTAACGCAACTCATTTCCCAATCCACACGGACAAACCTGAAATCGCACAACCATTCCTTGCTAGACTGGATTCTCTCCTCAAATCCCAGCAGAATCCAATCTGCTGGCATCCTTCCTGACATTTTCAGTGACCATCCAATAGTGTACTGTGTAAGGAAAATTAAACCTCCCCAATCAAGCCCTAAATTCTCCTCACTAGAACATTTAGAAACTTTAACCCACAACAGTTTCTGGCTGACCTTACCAACTGCCCTTGGCACAGAATCGATTTAATTCCCGACCCTGATTCTGCGCTCGACTATTTTCAGTCCGAGTTCTTAAAACTCTGTGATACCCATGCTCCACTACGCAGAACAAGGGTACGGGGGCCCACCTTCCATGGGTTACACCTGACCTTATAGCACTCTACCAGTTCAGGGATGCCTTGTGGAAAAGCTACAAAGTAACTGGCACTACCAAAGATCTCAATCACTACAGATGCCTGCGGAACATGTGCACAAGGCATGCAAAAGCAAAATATTACTCTGACAATCTCCTCCAGAATTCATCAAACCCAGCTAACTTCTGGAAGGTTATCAACAACATATTCCATAAAGGGGACATTACTCTGACAAACCCCACTAACATTGCAAATGAATTCAATGATTACTTTGTGGGGTGTGCTACTAACTTATTAGCGAAACGCAACCCAAACCACAAACCTGAATCTCATCCTGGGAGTACCCATATAGCCCCACCCACTCCCAACACTGCCCACGATTTTCAATTTGGCCCAGTATCCAAAGAGGAGATTACACAAGCGCTCCTCAAATTAAATCTACTGCACCGACACACTTTATTCGAGCAAATACCCGGTATGTACCTGGCAGATACCTGGAATGCGCCGCTCCTCACCTCTGACAAGCCCCGTTGCATTTGCCTTCCCAGCCTGGGTTCATGCCTGGCTGACGGGCGGCTGATCTGTTAAATGATAATGATTAGGATTTAATAGGCTGCAATGCTTCGCGTGTCTACCAGATGGCATAAATTCATGAATTGTAATGCAGTATATATATATATACTGTGCAGTATTGCAGCCAGCGGAAATAAAATGCTTCAATCCCTGCTTGGAAAATACCTCAATGCACTCGGGCAGAAAACAGTCACAAACCTCAATACACCCGGGTATACCCGAATTCGTGGAACTAGCCGAGCTCGAATAAAGTGTGTCGCCAGTGTAAGCAGCCAATGTGGACTTGACTTACTACAATCTAGGTTCCTAATACTTGGTGCTCCAGCAATTGCCAAACCAATTTCTTCCATAGTCAACTCTATCCTGTCTGCAGGCCATATCCCTAAGACCTGGAAAATTGCCAGAGTTGTCCCAATCTTCAAAAGTGGGGACAAAAACACTGTTTCAAACTACAGGCCAACCTCCCTTCTCCCAATCCTATTCAAAGACATGGAAAAATGTGTCCACTCCCAATTAAGCGATTACTATACCAAGACAAATTTCCCTAGCCAATTCCAATCTGGCTTTCGCCCCGAACACTCTACCGTAACTACCCTGCTAAAAGTTTGCAATGAAATCCAGTGTGGAATGGAACAGGGTCAACTCACTGGTGCAATATTCCTAGATGTTGCAAAGGCTTTTTATACTGTTGATCATGCTATCCTGCTTAACAAACTCCAGAGCTCTGGAATAGGGCAGCATGCTTTAAACTGGTTTCAGTCCTACCTATCAGGTAGATCCCAACATGTGTCCATCTCAGGCTCTAACTCCAACCCCCTGGATATCACCTGTGGTGTCCCGCAAGGCTCTGTTCTGAGGCCCCTACTCTTCTCAGTGTTCATCAATGATCTTCCCACAGCTTGCAAGGAAGCTTCAATACACATGTATGCAGATGACACAATCCTATATGCGCACAGTCATAGCCTCTCTGACCTTGAACACATACTTCAGTCTGACTTTTTGAGACTCGAAAACTGGATTTCCTAAAACAAACTGTTTTTAAACACTGGCAAGACTGTAAAAATGGTATTTGGGACCAAGACTAAATTTTTAAAGCTTCCAGTGACTGAGCTCCAGATCAGAACCATCGCTAACACCACCCTAACTCCTGTTACTAGTTTTAAATACCTGGGCATATGGTTTGACTCCCACTTAACATTCGGAATGCATATTGATACCCTGACATCCAAAACCTATGCCAAACCAGGTGTACTTTACAGGAACAAATCCTCCCTAAGCCTACTAGTCAGAAAGCGTATCGCACAGCAGATGCTAATGCCAATTATCGACTATGGAGACATAGTATATGGCTCGGCACCCCAAACCCACCTTAGCAAACTTGACAACCTCTACAATTCAATTTGTCGTTTCGTTCTCCAATGCAACTACAACACACATCACTGCGAAATGCTCAAAGAACTAGATTGGTCATCACACGAGTCTAGGCACAAAGTTCATCTTTCCTGTCTTGCCTTCAAATAATTTCTGGGCAAGCTACCCACCTATCTGAACAAGCTCCTCACCCCTACCACATGCAGCACTTATCATCTGAGATCAGACTCCAAAAGACTGTTCATGGTCCCAAGGCTCAACAAAGTATCCGGCCGCTCCTCCTTCTCTTACCGTGCACCCCAAAACTGGAACAACCTACCGGAGACTCTCACATCCACCACTAGTTTAAGTTTTTTCAAAACGAAGTCTCATATTTTAATCTGGTCTGTAACTGTCACATACGCCTATAATATACATCTTCTCTAACTGTGCATGCAATGTATGGTATATAATGTATACCCTGTGCATTTATGTAACTGTATTTGTACTCATGTATTATTTGTCATAATAACTATGTCCAAGACATACTTGAAAACGAGAGGTAACTCTCAATGTATTACTTCCTGGTAAAACATTTTATAAATAAATAAATGAGCGGACACAACAAAGATGGCGGCGCCCTGCCTCCAACTTCGCTGGGAGCCCCTGGCGACACACTCGTCCCCGCAGCTCCCCGACATGCCACGGGGTCCCCGCTACTGAGCACAGGTAAGGGGGCCCAAGGGGAACCCTGCTACATACAGGCATACCCCGCATTAACGTACGCAATGGGACCGGAGCATGTATGTAAAGCGAAAATGTACTTAAAGTGAAGCACTACCTTTTCCCACTTATCGATGCATGTACTGTACTGCAATCGTCATATACGTGCATAACTGATGTAAATAACGCATTTGTAACAGGCTCTATAGCATCTCTGCTTGCGCACAGCTTCGGTACAGGTAGGGAGCCGGTATTGCTGTTCAGGACGTGATGACAGGCGCATGCGTGAGCTGCCGTTTGCCTATTGGGCGATATGTACTTACTTGAGAGTGTACTTAAAGTGAGTGTACTTAAAGCGGGGTATGCCTGTATATATATATATATATATATATATATATATATATATATATATATATATATATAAAACGTGGTGGGTGCTGGGATAAAGGGAAAGTATCCTAAAAACAGCCATCTTAAACATGACACACAATTATTTTGTTTTTTTCATAGTGGTTTCCAAGTAAACTAAAATTGTTTAAAACTCTAGAGATTGATGTTTTGTTTATGTATTAGACAATTTTCTTTTTTTAAGAACGAATGCTTTTTAAATGAGATATTTTATCCAGAGACTTCAAATAAAATGCATAGTTCACAGGAAACAAGAAAAATGACCTCCAGCAGGGTTATTGTCTTAGGCCCAGATGCTCATTCTCCATTAAAGCTGGAATCAAAACATAATGTTACCTAAAATGTTACCTGAACGGAAATTATGTTCCCTGACTTAACACGTTATCCTCAAAGCTAATTATATGCAAAAACAACATCTGTGCTACATCTCATTAGCATATGGTTAATGTCACATTACAAAGCTGTCGGGCGTACACACATTTATCTTGTTAGCGCTTATACGTGTTATCATATACTAAAACACAAACAGTACATGTCAACGAAACCAAATACGCATGCGCACTGAGAAATGTAGAGGTCACCTCTGGGGATAAAAAGCAAAAATGTAATTATTTATAATTATTCTAAGTCCCACATTCCGTAAATGGTGCTACACTTTGTCACAGCTTCACTCACATTCAAGGGATAATGGGTACATTCCTTAAATCAATGTCTGTGGAAGAGTTCATTAATTATTTATAAACTCACCCAACAACCACTCGTCTTCTTATCTGCCCTTCTCCAAATAGTGTGCAGTTACTGATTGACAAATGATGTGAGCAACCACATTCATAAGTAGCAATATAGCATCACATATCGCCTGAACATTAAGGGAATGAAAATGCTTTCTATTACGATATGCTTGTTCCCTCTATCAGCAAAAACACAGAGCAAATAGCGCACAGCCAGGGAGCCAGGTGTGGGTTAAAAAATGAGATCCATTTATTTCAGTGCATGACTGATGAAAACATCACCCCAACGGGGACAAAAACACACACCTCCTACGCGTTTCGGACCGGTAGGTCCTTTATCAAGGAGTCTGGCATATGGAGCACATAGGTGTCTTAAATACCCTACACAAACATGCGTGTATGATCAAATTGACCCTCGGCGCGCATGCGCGTGACGTCACGCGAGGCGCCACCACATCAGGCACAGAAGCCTGCAGGTAAACACGCCCCCTTCGTGCGCTCAATCGCGCATGCTCACTCCAGAGCCCACACCACTTAACTGAGTTACAAGCCTGTAACCTGGCACACTATTGTGCCCCACGTGACACGCTACTTGGCCGCCGATTGGTTCGAGCGCGCCGTCACTCAACCAATGGCAAGCACGGCTGAAGTGTCAACACGCCCACCACTCGGCCCCCCTGTATCATGCCATGAATGAGCGCAAGTAATAACCACATACCGCGGCATATTTAAAATCAAAGCTGGCTAGACCAAAGTGCATTCACCGCTGTTGGCTAAATACACAAACAGGGTGCCCAATGAAGCGGTATCCGATCACCCTTGCTCCATATCCCACAAAAATACAATTTTATTATACATAAAGAGACAATAAAAACAGACCCTTGTCATTATATAAATACCTAAGTGACAACGGAGTTATCATGACTATCTAACACAGATAATAACCTAGATAGTTTCTACCAATACATCTTTATATTAAAAACATAACAATATTGTGCTAAATATCAAAATGTATTCATCCTCAATAGAGCGATGAAAAATAAACCCACCATCTCTATTTCAATAATACATCAATCAATCTTTCCCATTCAGTTTCCTTTCTACAGACAGAGAGAGTGGGACATCACTCTTATGGAGCGGCAGAATCTTCCGAACCCAGGTCATCGGCAGCAGATTATGAGAGATCTTACCATGAGAGCACACAGGAACAGCAGAAATCTACAAAAGAACAACGGCGGCAAAAAACTTCCCTCTTTTCCAGAAAAACCAAAGCGAACCAGAAGAGGCAAGAAGAGGAAGCAGATGGCCTGTATAGAAGAAGAAATAAGTACCAATGAAGATATGGACGTTATTAATATCTCAGGTCAGGAATTAACTGCCGCTGAACTGTCTTTATTAAGAAAGGGCCTCAAGTATGCCCCAACAATAGACTTTGATTTATTTAACACTGCTATAGATGTTCACAAATTTGTGCGAAAACTAACTTTAAAATCTTTTTTTCAGAAACGTGCACAGACCTCTGAACAAGGGGAAAGTATAATTAAGGACATTGTAGAGAGCCCTGTAACATGTACAGTTATGACCAATTATGATTCCCAAGGGAATGTTGTAGAAGGGGCTACGCCAGCAACATCAGTTTCAGTCTTTAGAGAGGCCTGTGATCTGCAGGATTTGAAGGATCTTGAGGAATTATTGGGGGATAATAATGAGAACATACTTGGAACTTCTGTCCCAGAATTTAGTACGTGGGGGTCTGACCTCAAGAGGGGCTCATTGTTTTATTCCCAGTTTACCAAGAGTCTGTTTTTGATGACTTTTGAGAACCTGGTGATAAGGGACTTGTGGGCTTTGGCAGAGGGGTTTTCATTTTCGAATGTGGTTAAGCGTAATCTGAATCGAGGAGAAAAACAGGCATTATTATCTTTACAGAAAAATTCTACAATCGTCATCAAGAATGCTGACAAGGGGGGAGCAGTGGTGGTGCAGAGTAGGACTGGCTACTTCAAGGAAGCCTATCGGCAACTTGGGGATGCCACTACCTACTCTGCACTACCAAATGATTCCACAAAGGGGTTTATGGTAACATTCAGAGAGTTACTGGAAGTTGGAGAAATTACCCAAGTTTTGAGTAAGTCAGAGAGTACTTATTTGTGGAATCCAAACCCTACCATTCCTGTTTTTTACCATCTCCCAAAGGTCCATAAGACATTGGTCGACCCTCCAGGGAGACCAATCGTTTCGTCTTTTGGATCTTTGGGAGATGGTTTATCCAAATATATCGATCGGTATCTGCAACCCTTTGTTAGGGGTTTACCCTCCTTTCTGTTGGACTCAGGGGACCTGATTAAGAAATTAAGTTCTGTTAAGTGGGGCCCCCATTCTGTATGGGTGACCATGGATGTTACGTCATTGTATTCAGTCATTAAACACGACCAGGGGGTGGCGGCTGTCAATTATTTTATCGGAGGTTCAGATAGCAAACAATTTCACACAGCATTTATTTTAGATTCTATTAATTTTTTACTCACGCACAATTATTTTTTATTTGATCACAAATTTTATTTACAACAACAAGGCACAGCTATGGACACGAGTTTTGCACCGGTGTATGCTAATTTATTTATGGGGTGGTGGGAGTCACTTTTTATTTTCACCAGCACGAATCCATTTAGACAACACATCACTTTTTATAAAAGGTTCATTGATGACCTCATTATGATTTGGGAAGGGGATTTAGACACATTGCACGCTTTTTTGATTACATTAATTGTAATAATAATAATTTAATATTCACTTATAAATTTAATGTACATCACATTGACTATCTGGACCTCCGTTTGTTTATTGACATTGAGAGTCAAATTCAAACGGAAGTATTTAGAAAACCTAACTCCAGAAATATATTGTTGCGAGCAGACAGTTGCCACCCACCTGCAGTCATAAAGGGTATCCCCAAGGGCCAATTCCTCAGACTGCGGAGGAATTGCTCTACTTCTGAGGGTTTCGTCCGACAGTCTGAGGAATTGAGCCATCGATTTCAGCAGAGAGGCTATAAGACTAAAGATGTAGTTAGTGCCCTTCAGGAGGTATATGCTATTAATAGGGATGACTTATTGTATCCCGCACAGGGTGACCCGAGGGCAGAGGGAGTGACAGAAGGAAGAAGCCTTTATTCTAAGAAGTACTATGATAAGGATAAAAAACCTTATGCACACCACACAAATGAGGATGTACCCCTTATGATTACGCAGTTTAATAAATGTAGCCAGCAAGTTCAAAAAATTCTCCGGAAATATTGGAATATTTTATTGTTAGATGGAAGCCTTAAAAATTGCGTTATTAAAGGGCCACGGTTTGTGTACCGCAAGGCTAAAACAATTGTCACATATGTATCCCCGAGCTATGTAACTTCCCCTTCTCCTTCAGCGTGTCACGTGGGGCGCAATAGTGTGCCAGGTTACAGGCTTGTAACTCAGTTAAGTGGTGTGGGCTCTGGAGTGAGCATGCGCGATTGAGCGCACAGAGGGGGCGTGTTTACCTGCAGGCTTCTGTGCCTGGTGTGGTGGCGCCTCGCGTGACGTCACGCACATTCGCGCCGAGGTGCAATTTGATCGTACACGCATGTTTTTAATTATCATTATGTGTAGGGTATTTAAGACACCTATGTGATCCATATGCCAGACTCCTTGATAAAGGACCTACCGGTCCGAAACGCGAAGGAGGTGTGTGTTTTTGTCCTCGTTGGGGTGATGTTGTCATCAGTCATGCACTGAAATAAATGGATCTCATTTTTTAACCCACACCTGGCTCCCTGGCTGTGCGCTATTTGGTCTGTGTTTTTGCTGATATTGGACTCGTCTTCATGGCTGGCACGCCACTACTGTTCCCCTGTGACCGTGGGAGTGGGTAAGAGACTTTCTTTTTGACTTCAATAGTTGAGTACTTTGATGTGGATTATAGTTCAAGTGACTTACAGGTCATTACACCCACTCCTATTGGTTTCACTCTAAAAGGGGTAAAAAACAAAACTTGAGATGAATTACATGTGATGAAGTTACACTGGGGTTGAACACCCTATTCCCCTCTTGCTTGTTCCCTCTATTCGTCGGGTGACGCTAAAGTTACATGCGCGCAGTCTATGTCACTGGGACACACATTCGAAAAGCCAGTTATTTAAAAAATAACATGTTTCTTTTCAGAGCACACAACAATTCGTGGAACTAATGTGAAAACGTGAACAGGATAATTACACCAACGTGAAATATACTGGACACCTAACGAGCTCCTATTGAACCCCCAAAATAACCACAACATATATATAAGCATATGAGTGTCACAGAGGAGTGCTACTGAGCATGGCGATATATATTTAAAACCAGAGACAGAACATAAACACAGACACAGCTCAGTTTTAGCACATCCAGTGAAACTCATACACGGTACAGTGCCTAAATATATATGTATAAATATCTATTAAGTAAAATGGTCTTTTAGTTTGACATTTTTGGCCAAAATTGTTGTAAGCCCCTGAGCCAACTTCACGGCAGACCACAATTCAGGGGTCCCTAACGATAATATAAATTCTTAATAACCTGTGTAATAACAGGAAGAATGATTTATAGTAAATCTGTCAATATTAGTTGCAAAGTTCTAAGTCTGATTGAAGCCTTTATTAACCTGTACATTACCAGGAAAAGCACTCTGTATTAGAGTTGTCACAACCATCCTGCAAGCAAACAAGTTCCCCTGTGTGGAAGATGCTATGGAGTGAGCCCTTAACCATTTAAATGTGGGAGGGGGTGAGCTTAAATTAAGTAGGAGGTTGCCAACCTTCAATCAGCCAGGACTAGCTGAAACACAATTGTGAAATATACTGGACACCTAACAAGCTCCTATTGAACCCCCAAAATAACCACAACATATATATAAGCATATGAGTGTCACAGAGGAGTGCTACTGAGCATGGCAATATATATTTAAAACCAGAGACAGAACATACAACACAGACAAAGCTCAGTTTTAGCACATCCAATGAAACTCATACACGGTACAGTGCCTAAATAAATATGTATAAATATCTATTAAGTAAAATGATCTCTTAGTTTGACATTTTTGGCCAAAATTGTTGTAAGCCCCTGAGCCAACTTCACGGCAGACCACAATTCAGGGGTCCCTAACGATAATATAAATTCTTAATAACCTGTGTAATAACAGGAAGAATGATTTATAGTAAATCTGTCAATATTAGTTGCAAAGTTCTAAGTCTGATTGAAGCCTTTATTAACCTGTACATTACCAGGAAAAGCACTCTGTATTAGAGTTGTCACAACCATCCTGCAAGCAAACAATTTCCCCTGTGTGGAAGATGCTATGAAGTGAGCCCTTAACCATTTAAATGTGGGAGGGGGTGAGCTTAAATTAAGTAGGAGGTTGCCAACCTCCAATCAGCCAGGACTAGCTGAAACACAATTGGGAAATATACTGGACACCTAACAAGCTCCTATTGAACCCCCAAAATAACCACAACATATATATAAGCATATGAGTGTCACAGAGGAGTGCTACTGAGCATGGCAATATATATTTAAAACCAGAGACAGAACATAAAACACAGACAAAGCTCAGTTTAAGCACATCCAGTGAAACTCATACAGGGTACAGTGCCTAAATATATATGTATAAATATCTATTAAGTAAAATGGTCTTTTAGTTTGACATTTTTGGCCAAAATTGTTGTAAGCCCCTGAGCCAACTTCACGGCAGACCACAATTCAGGGGTCCCTAACGCTAATATAAATTCTTAATAACCTGTGTTATAACAGGAAGAATGATTTATAGTAAATCTGTCAATATTAGTTGCAAAGTTCTAAGTCTAATTGAAGCCTTTATTAACCTGTACATTACCAGGAAAAGCACACTGTATTAGAGTTGTCACAACCATCCTGCAAGCAAACAAGTTCCCCTGTGTGGAAGATGCTATGGAGTGAGCATTGTGTTTCAGCTAGTCCTGGCTGATTGGAGGTTGGCAACCTCCTACTTAATTTAAGCTCACCCCCTCCCACATTTAAATGGTTAAGGGCTCACTCCATAGCATCTTCCACACAGGGGAACTTGTTTGCTTGCAGGATGGTTGTGACAACTCTAATACAGAGTGCTTTTCTGGTAATGTACAGGTTAATAAAGGCTTCAATCAGACTTAGAACTTTGCAACTAATATTGACAGATTTACTATAAATCATTCTTCCTGTTATTACACAGGTTATTAACAATTTATATTAGCGTTAGGGACCCCTGAATTGTGGTCTGCCGTGAAGATGGCTCAGGGGCTTACAACAATTTTGGCCAAAAATGTCAAACTAAAAGACCATTTTACTTAATAGATATTTATACATATATATTTAGGCACTGTACCGTGTATGAGTTTCACTGGATGTGCTAAAACTGAGCTTTGTCTGTGTTTTATGTTCTGTCTCTGGTTTTAATTACACCAACTGCAGTCACTGTAGTTGGAGAAAACCCAGAGGCTAAATAATGTAATGAACAAAGCATTTTTTACCAGACCAGGAGTTTCATGACTCCTGCCTGTAAGTGTCGCAAAATTTGGCCTTAACCTACATGTATGCTACATACATTTTTAATGACTTTAATATACTTGTGTTGTCAGAAGTGTTGTCATTTCTGTTACATTTTTTAAACTGTGACTACCAAAAAATTTAGAAGATTGTGTCTTTTCCAACTAACTTTACCCATAATAATCTTTTGATAGTAAGTGAACATTTAGAAAAGTTTGGTTTTTATCTGGTGCTTTCTTGTCCTGTTCTGACGTCTTGATTTTTTCTTGTTGTTTTATACACTCACTGAAAGCCCTTTCTGTGCTATTGTGCGCCGATCAGCAGTATCACAGCTCAATTAATATAAAAATCACTATGCCTCATCTTTGTTATCCACTTTGTATGTACTACTAAGATTAGAGCTGAGTAATCTTTGCCCAGTAAAATACAAACACAATTTTATTGCCTGATTTATTTTATTGTGAGAGAGAAATGTTTTTTGGGTCTGGATGTTGTTTGAATATAGATTTGCAGGTATAGTTAACCAATTTTGACAATTTTGTGCTAAGTTCGCTAGGCCTTAGACAGAAAAAATGAACGGATGGAACATTTCGCAAATTCTAGAACTTTGAAAAAAGTTTGAGAGAAACAATGACTAACTGAATCTTGACAAGTGTGCAATTCTCTAACCTTGAGTGCCCTTATTTCTATTATAATTGAGTTCCCGTAGAGTTATTTTTAAATTACCTGACAACCTAAACTTTGGTAGGAATTTACCGTGCTTTCTTTATTTACTTTTCTTAGTGTGATTTCACAGTGTTTTAAAAAAGACATGCCACCACTTTCATGAGAAATTATCCTTCCTTTCTACTCTCTTCTCTTGTTCTCTCAACTATCATGAAGGGACTGGGCATTATCATTATATTGTCTACGGGATCTGTAATAAATGAACCAAAGGTATCGTTAAATGACAAATTAATGTTAAAACTTTTTTTTTTTAATTACTAAAGAACTTTTTAAGACATCTGTTTTTTTTTAGGAGGCGACGCTGGGTCGTGCTGAGAAGGATTTAAACAAAAGTTTACAGTTAGAGCTTTTAAAGGAAGAAAGCCGTAGTTTTGTTAGTTAGCACATTGTTTGAAAATTGCTACTTAATGGCATTAGTAGCCCATAATACAGTATTTGCATACAAAAGAGGAATTGCTTGGCAAAAAATAATGCAAAAGGACATCATTCTAACAATGGTTATAGCCACTTAATCCAAAAGCATTCATTGTTTGTCATTGGCTTGGAGAACTGAAGACTGGATATCATACTTCTTTTATTTTTAATGGTTTTGATGTAGACTATAATTATATTTGTAAATTTTTGTAAGCTTGGCAGTTTTAGCCTGCAGCATACTGTATATTTATGGATAGCAATCACTTTATAATAAGACAATTTCACATATAAAATTAATTATACAAGCCTTACTTTGTAGTTTTCAAGTCTGTCATTAAAGAGGCTCATAAAGTAACCAGAGGCCTTTCTTGAAATGTGCTTAATGAACTCGAGACATGCACCATGCATTTGATGAGGTTAGTTATGAGTAGACATCAATATGTTTTTAAGAGCCATTTGTACTATCTCTCTGCAAGTAATCTTTTGCCCACGGTGATACATTAAAGCAGCAGTTTCTATATAGTCTAGTATATTGTCCTAGAGAATTGCGCGGAAAAATAATTTTCTGTGAAAGTGCATTCTTATTACCCAAGTCTCTCTCTCTTTTTTTTTAAATCCATATTATTATGTTGTTTGTGTTTTTTTTATTTTTTTATCTCTGGCAGCCATTTTATTGAATCCCTAAACTCTTTGATATTAGATTGTAAGCTCTTCAGAGCAGGGACTCCTCTTCTACAATGTTACTTTTATGTCTGATGCTCTTATTCCCATGATCTGTTATTTGTAGTTGTTTGTTATTTATATGATTGTCACGTGTATTACTGCTGTGAAGCGCTATGTACACTAATGGCGCTATATAAATAAAGACATACATGCATTATACAGCTCAGTATCTCATGAATTATAAATGACATACACATAACTAAAACATGGTTCAATATGTATGCATGTATGTGTATATATTGTGATACTTTACCATCACTGTCCTCTGGGTGCTGGAATAGGGCAGCTATGGGACTTTCCAATGCACAGAGAGTTAATCTCCCCAGAGAACCCAGCAGAAGCTGCTGCCTAATTGAGCAGACTGAACAAGGAACTGTTTTAAAAGACAGACTGAAAGCTGCCATGCTGAGAGACTGACTGCTGTCCCAGAGAGAAGGGGACAGAGAAGAGTTCTCCCCAGCTGTGGAAGCTGGCACAACCCCTAAGCCCGCTGGACAGTGGTCGCGGAGCCTGCTGGGACTGGGTTGTTAATCCCAGGAAGAAGGAAGGACGAGAGACCATGCTGAAGTGGGCATGTCCTATCCTTAAAATTGGACTTAAAGAGGAGAGATTCTCTGAGCTCTCATGGGGCAGATCTCCTCTAGGAAAGAAGGATGCGAGGCCGCGCTGTAGCAGGGACTTCTGCTCCAAACCCTGGACTAACAGATAAGCAAAACCCTTTATTGCTGTGTACAGAGACTTTATATGTTCAGTCATAATAGTTCCTGTTTGGGGTGGTAATCAGCTTAGCTGTCCATCCGGGTATTAAGGGTTAAAGCTTTATGTGTAGTTAGTCTCCTAAGAGGAGCAGGAGTTTATGATTTCGTTTTGACTTAAAGGGGCGGTGGGCCTGTTAGTATATTATTTATAATCAGATGATTACATAAAGCTCCCTATAATTGCACTCTGGATAGGTGACATTGATAGTACAACGTCATCTGTCAAGGGGCCACTGAATGGCCTATTCCCTTATTAGGGTAAGCCGCAAAGGTCACACTCAAATGAAAATAAAAAACTTTTAATCCGTAATGTTTAAAAATGCATACACAATGTATATTAAAATCCCCAAATGTGTGTGGGCACAGAAGCAGGCAAAGGACTCTCAATGTCCAGAGCCTAAGGATAGGCTGACACAATACTGCATAGATCCACACAGTAGGTATGTGTGGTTGCGTGACCAAAGTAAAATAAAGCAATGGTATGCTGCAGTAGATAATGGAGTATCAAAAACTCCTCGGTTAGGTGAAATACAACCTGATTGTAAGCGTGTCAGCGGCTGCAGTTCCAGGAAGTAAACGGGACTGATCGTGCCTTCTCCACAAGCCGCGTGGACGTCAGCGTGATGACGTCACGCGTACCCCGACGTACGTTTCGCGCGTCACAGCGCGCTTTCTCAAGGGGGAGGAGTAACAAACATGATATGGTTAGACCTTATATACACCTCCCTGAAGGGGAGGGGCGGGCAGTGGATGCAAGACAAACGTATACGCGCATCATAGGGAATGCATAGACCCTAACAAAACATAAAAGAATCAATGGGAAGGGGGAAAAGGGGAGGGATGGTTGGATGAAGAAAAACCGGAAGGGACGTGCAAATAATAACCACAGCAACTCTGAAAAAGACATGTACCAATTAGTAACTGATTTATGGCCTTTAGTCAGTGTAGAGGGATAGCCTCACCAATGTTTTGGAGACCAATGAAATACATCAAGTGGGTACATATAAGAAGCCTCAGTGGATGAAATCCTTAGAACCAAATAGAGTGATTCAAGGGGTAATTAGAGGCTCAGAGGGTACAGGGGCCAGTGTATGTGTGTTAGATGTAGAATTGTACTACTCTGGGCGAAACCGCCTATAAAGTCAAAACGGTTCCTATTAGGCTGATGTTAATAAATACTGTATACCTGGATCCCTCTAACCCCTTATGATGCATCAGGTTGGGCACAATGATGGATAATAATAATAGTAGTAGACACTTGATGGCACGTTGGCACGAAGGCAGATATGTGTGCTTATGTAGGAATGAACTACTCTAGGCGAAGCCGCCTAAAGAGTCAAAACGGCTCCTGCTAGGCTGATGTAAATATATCCTATATACCTGGATCCCTCTAACCCCTTTTACAGAAACGAAGAGAAGATAAAACCTTCATTGAGGCCATGTGGTGCCAGTGTCTTTAATGCATGTATCCATCGACATTCACATTGGCGTAGCTTCATGTCCCAGTTGCCCCAAAATCACTTATTAACAATATCCCTACAGGACAATTTTTACGCCTTAAACGCAACTGCTCTAGTCTGAGTGAGTTTAAGATTCAGTCAAAAGATCTTATGAAGCGATTTACAGATAGAGGGTATTCCAAAACAATTGTGAAAAAGGCCTACCATAGATCAGTCAATACACCCCGACCCAACCTACTGACTGATCGTATTAAACCAACAGACAACAGATTACAAACCATACGCTTCATTGGCACTTACTGTAACCAATGGCATACCATCCGCCAAATCCTAACGAAACATTGGTACATCTTGCTTCAAGATGAGGATTTGGCAAAAATATTAAAATCAACACCTAATATGACAAGCCGCAGAGCGCGTAATCTTCGCGATCGCTTAGTGAGAAGTCACTTTCAGACCAGACCCTCACGTACATGGTTGGGTAACAAACCTAAGGGGACATACACCTGTGGGCGATGTAAGGCCTGTCCATCAATTAAACTTACAAAAACATTTATGGACTCAACACTACACCAATCTTACATCATCAAAGACTTCATAAATTGCCTTACCACAGGAGTTGTATATCTCATCCAATGCTCCTGTGGCAAACAATACGTGGGCGAAACTCACAGAGCATTCAAGGTACGAATTTTAGAACACCTTGGCTCCATCAGGAACAAACTTGACACACCTGTTGCCAGGCACATAAATGAAGAACATCAGGGAGACTCCTCCAATCTTGGGTTCATTGGTATAGCTCATGTGCCCTGGGCCCTACGCAAGGGCAACTGGGACATGAAGCTACGCCAATGTGAATGTCGATGGATACATGCATTAAAGACACTGGCACCACATGGCCTCAATGAAGGTTTTATCTTCTCTTCATTTCTGTAAAAGGGGTTAGAGGGATCCAGGTATATAGGATATATTTACATCAGCCTAGCAGGAGCCGTTTTGACTCTTTAGGCGGCTTCGCCTAGAGTAGTTCATTCCTACATAAGCACACATATCTGCCTTCGTGCCAACGTGCCATCAAGTGTCTACTACTATTATTATTATCCATCATTGTGCCCAACCTGATGCATCATAAGGGGTTAGAGGGATCCAGGTATACAGTATTTATTAACATCAGCCTAATAGGAACCGTTTTGACTTTATAGGCGGTTTCGCCCAGAGTAGTACAATTCTACATCTAACACACATACACTGGCCCCTGTACCCTCTGAGCCTCTAATTACCCCTTGAATCACTCTATTTGGTACTAAGGATTTCATCCACTGAGGCTTCTTATATGTACCCACTTGATGTATTTCATTGGTCTCCAAAACATTGGTGAGGCTATCCCTCTACACTGACTAAAGGCCATAAATCAGTTACTAATTGGTACATGTCTTTTTCAGAGTTGCTGTGGTTATTATTTGCACGTCCCTTCCGGTTTTTCTTCATCCAACCATCCCTCCCCCCCCCCCTTTTCCCCCTTCCCATTGATTCTTTTATGTTTTGTTAGGGTCTATGCGTTCCTTATGATGCGCGTATACGTTTGTCTTGCATTCACTGCCCGCCCCTCCCCTTCAGGGAGGTGTATATAAGGTCTAACCATATCATGTTTGTTACTCCTCCCCCTTGAGAAAGCGCGCTGTGACGCGCGAAACGTACGTCGGGGTACGCGTGACGTCATCACGCTGACGTCCACGCGGCTTGTGGAGAAGGCACGATCAGTCCCGTTTACTTCCTGGAACTGCAGCCGCTGACACGCTTACAATCAGGTTGTATTTCACCTAACCGAGGAGTTTTTGATACTCCATTATCTACTGCAGCATACCATTGCTTTATTTTACTTTGGTCACGCAACCACACATACCTACTGTGTGGATCTATGCAGTATTGTGTCAGCCTATCCTTAGGCTCTGGACATTGAGAGTCCTTTGCCTGCTTCTGTGCCCACACACATTTGGGGATTTTAATATGCATTGTGTATGCATTTTTATGGTGTCTCGTCGTTTTTAAACATTACGGATTAAAAGTTTTTTATTTTCATTTGAGTGTGACCTTTGCGGCTTACCCTAATAAGGGAATAGGCCATTCAGTGGCCCCTTGACAGATGACGTTGTACTATCAATGTCACCTATCCAGAGTGCAATTATAGGGAGCTTTATGTAATCATCTGATTATTTGTGTTGTTGCCCTGCGTTCTCCCTTGCACCAGGTAGTTTACCTTTAATATATCTTTTGTGTTTGTATGGTGATGCGACGTGCCCCCTGTGTAAATTAGTATATTATTTATCCCTGTAAATAAACCCCATCTAGAGAAATACTAAATTCCCTGCCTTAATCTGGGACTAAAAGATGCTACAACGTGGTGTGGGCATCACAATAAATATATTCTGCCCTCTTCCCCCCGCCCCCCCTTGAGGATCTAGTGTGGGACCTCAGACCTTAAGCTGCATAAAACAGATTCAACATATTAGATTTTTCCACTGAGCTCTGTATACCACCACTATATTGTTTTGTATTGTGCGCTTCAATATATATATATATATATATGTTGGGAGACTTACAGAGACAGCAAGCGAGGGAATAAGTGTAGTAGATGGCAGTGCTTGGCCACAATAATATATTGGATTGCATGTGTGAGGGTATAGATAGATAGGGATGGATAGATATATCTGCGTGTCATCTGTATAGAGATGATATCTAAGGCCAAAGGAGTTGATGAGGTCACCAAGTGATAGTGTGTAGCGAGAAAAGGAGAGGTCCCATAACAGAGCCCCTAGGCATACCAACAGACAGAACAACAGAAGAGGAAGACATGTTAGCAATAAGATCAAAAAAGTGCGATGGGAGAGGTAGGAGGAGAACCAGGATCGAGCGTTGTTGTGGATACCAAGAGAGTTTAGAATATGAAGGAGAAGAGAGTGATCAACAGTATTGAAGGCTGCAGAGAGATCGAGTAGGATTAGTAGGGAAAAATTACTATGGAATTTTTCTTCATGTAGATCACTGGCTACTTTAGTGAGCACAGTCTGTTGAGTGAGCTGTGCGAAAAAACAGATTATAAAGGGTTCGGGAATTAAGGAAGTTGATTATACATAAGACCACTGTGATGGTGCTCGTCTCTCACCAGGAAGCAGACCCACAGGGATGAGACATGATGTGGGTGTAACTAAGTGCTTGCCACAAACAGGACAGGCCGCAGGGTTGAGGTGTGGATGTAAAAGCACCGATCTGAGGACGCGTCCGGAATGCAAGTCTCATCGTCGTGGGTAGCCGGGTCAGGATTGGAGAGGTGTAGGTCATAGGGATCATTAACCGTGGTCAGGGAGTCGAGAGGTAAGGATAGTAGAGGTCAGAAGTCGAGTATTATTATAAAGTAGAGTCCAAGCAGGATAGAGAAGACAAAGAGCAGCAAGGCTGGGTGCTTGTGGCAAGCACAGGTACATAGGAATTATGGTCAGCCAACTTCCTGGTGGAAGGGCTGAGCCTATATAGGAGGACCGGTGAATCAGGTGCCGGCTTGCTGATGCAGGCATGGAAGAACCTAGAGCCAATCACTCGACTGAAGCTTGGTGGGGGCAGTCAGCACCCCTCCCCCCCCTCAGGAGCGACCTCCAGGCGCCCGAAGGAAGGTTTCACTGGATATTTCCAATGAAATGTCCGAATGAGGCGAGGAGCAGGAAGTTGATTCCGGGGAATCCAGGACCGCTCCTCGGGACCAAAATCCTTCCAGTGCACTAGGTATTGCAGTCCTCCGCTGGACCTCCTGGAGTCAATGATGGACTGCACCTCAAATTCTTCCTGCCCATCCACTAGGAGAGGCTGAGGTGGGACCGCATGAGTCGTGCCAGATGGATCCTGTATGAAAGGTTTCAGCAGAGATACCTGGAACACTGAGGGAATATTCATGGTGGGTGGCAGACGCAGCCAGTAGGTGGTTGGGATGATCCTCTCGATGACTGGGAAAGGGCCAATGAACCTTGGTGACAGTTTAGCGGAATGTGCTTTCAATCTTATGTTCCTAGCAGAAAGCCATACCAAGTCCCCTGGCTTGTACACTGGGGTGCCACCACAATGCCAATCTGCTTGGTCATTCTGTATGGAGGTCACTTTCACGAGACACGCCCTGACCTTACCCCAGAGCTCCTGCAATTGTTCTATCCTGTAATCGACTGAAGGAACTCCAGACACGGCCGTGGAGGAAGGAAGTGCCTAAGGAAGAAATCCGTAATTGGAGTAAAAGGGAGACTCCTGAGAAGATTCATTTTGTGGGAGTTGTGGGCAAACTTTGCCCATGGTAGCAGATCCACCCAGTCCTCCTGATTGTCGGAAACGTAGCAGTGAATAAACTGTGCCAGAGATTGATTCGTCCTCTCGGTCTGGCTGTTGGTCTGAGGATGATATGCAGAGGAGAAATGTCACTTTATCCCGAGCCGGAGACAAAAGGCCCTTCAGAATTTGGAGCAAACTGTGAACTCTGGTCGGACACGATGACCTGAGGTGACCCGTGAAGACAAAAAAATTCTCGAATTAAAACCTCTGATAGAGTTGATGCGTTTGGGAAGAGCCTCCAGTGGGGCAAAAAGATTCGCCACCACTAGTATCGTGGTCATGCCCCTATATGGGGGTAGCCCCATGATTAAGTCCATTAAAATATGTGTCCATAGATGATCCGAAATAGGAAGGGGACGAAGGAGACCCGCTCGCCGGCTCTTAGGAGTCTTCATCTGGTCACATACAGGGCATGCACCACGAAGGTCTTCACATCCTCGCGGATCTCAGGCCACCAGAACGTCCGCTCCAAGAGTTCGGTAGTCCTTCCTATTCCCGGGTGACCAGTGCTCCTTGGAGGTTTGACCCTATTCCAAGACTTCATGATGGAAGTGCAAAGATACGTCGAGTCGACCAATCAGAATGTCGACACCCCCTGGGATCCAAGACTGCTCGTCAATGATGTCCACCAAGGTGTCGAAGGTGGTAGCAGCAATAATCCGGGAAGGTGGAAGGTTGGGTTCAGTGCGATCCTCCGCTATGTCGTCCCTTAAGAACTGGTGGGAGAGAGTGTCAGCTTTTATATTCTTGGAGCCGAGAATGTATGATATGATGAAATTGAAGCTCAAAATGAAGAGTGCCCATTTGGCTTGTCATGACCCCTGGTGCCGTGCGCCCTCAATATACATCAAATTCTTGTGATCAGTCAGAATCGTGATGGGATTCTCCGTACCTTCCAATAAATGCCTCCATTCGTGTAGTGCCATCGTGCAGAGTGAACAGCTTCAGTCGAAACGACCGGAGGGTAGGTAATAAATCCCAAATGCCAAAGCATGCAGCAAACAGTGGGTCCAGCAAAGTGTGCTCCCAGGCAGGCAGGCAGGGAGATTAAAGTCCAAAAAGGAAGCTGGTGCACAGCTGACAAATGCAACTTGGACGGAAATGACCACTTGAAAAATTGTTTATTAATTAAAAAACATACAGGTAGAGGCCTGACAAATCCTCTGACATCATTTGAAACATGCACCGGCTTACTTTTTGGACTCTACTCACTGTTTGTGAGAATAGATGACTGCCATATGCTTAAAGGAGGAGGGGAAAGTGCCACAGGACAGGGAGGAATTGAAGAGGTGAGAGTGAGGACTAAGATTCGAGTAAGAGTTCTGATAAGCTGTCAGTGGATTGGATCGAGAAGGCATGTGGGAGAGGAAGAAGACAAAATCTGCTTAGAGATTTCCCACTCTGTACAGGAGGAAATGAGTCATGAGTGGAAGAAGAGGGTTTGGGGAGAAGAGAAGAGAACAGGGAAGAGTCAGCAGCTATCACATTATGGATAGAATCCACCTTTAAATTGATTGGCAAAGGTGTGAGCAGAAGTGAAGGAAGGATGGGAAGTGGGAGAAGGTTGGCGGAGGGAGTCAAATAGCGAAAAGACAGCATGGATTGGATTTGGGTATTGATGGGTCAGGAAAAGTAGTGTTGTTTGGCCATAGAGAGAGCACAGTTAAAACAAGAGAGGAGAAATATATAGTGTAAAAAATCAGCATGAATGTGATATTTCCTCCGTAGGCTTTCAGAGGAGTGTGTGTAAATGCGAAGGAAGCATGTTTATGATTTTAGCCAAGGTCTTGGGTTAGAGGGATGGGTGTGCCAGAGCCAAGAAGGGGTGTATAGAGAGGAGGAGAGGATAGAGATGTAAGAGTTGACAATATTATCAGGTTCAGAGGAAGGAGAGGTCAATGGAGCGAAGTTCTTGAGAGTAGAACAGGTAGGAAGAGCGTGAGGAGAATGAGTAATGGTGAATGATAGGGGGTGATGGTCAGAGAGCGGAAGGGAGAGAGATTAAAAAATCACAGGGAATAGTTTTTTAGTAAAGACCATGTCTAAATAGTGACCATACTTGTGGGTGCTGGAATTGATCTAGTGGCTAAAGAAGGAGGTTTAAGAGAGAAGGTGAGATTTCCAGGAGACTGAGGTATCATCAATATAACAGGCTAGTCAGAGGAGAGAAAGAAGAAAAGACAAGATTTAAAGTACAGTACGAGAGAAAGGATGAAGTAGAAGATGTAGAAATAAGCAGTCTGTAGATGGCTGCCACGTGCAGAGAGAGGTAGAAAAGCTGGACAGTGTGAACCTCAAAGGAAGAGAAAGGTACAAATGGATGCATATGGTGAAGCTCATATTGGCAGCAGGAGAGGAGATCTACCCCTCCACCATGGCCATTGGGATGTAGAGTGTGAGAAAAAGAGAGACCACCATAGGAGACAGCAGTGTCATGTTAGAGCCACGTTTTTGTTAGAGCAAAGAAATTGCATGCAGCAAACAGTGGGTCCAGCAAAGTGTGCTCCCAGGCAGGCAGGCAGGGAGATTAAAGTCCAAAAAGGAAGCTGGTGCACAGCTGACAAATGCAACTTGGACGGAAATGACCACTTGAAAAATTGTTTATTAATTAAAAAACATACAGGTAGAGGCCTGACAAATCCTCTGACATCATTTGAAACATGCACCGGCTTACTTTTTGGACTCTACTCACTGTTTGTGAGAATAGATGACTGCCATATGCTTAAAGGAGGAGGGGAAAGTGCCACAGGACAGGGAGGAATTGAAGAGGTGAGAGTGAGGACTAAGATTCGAGTAAGAGTTCTGATAAGCTGTCAGTGGATTGGATCGAGAAGGCATGTGGGAGAGGAAGAAGACAAAATCTGCTTAGAGATTTCCCACTCTGTACAGGAGGAAATGAGTCATGAGTGGAAGAAGAGGGTTTGGGGAGAAGAGAAGAGAACAGGGAAGAGTCAGCAGCTATCACATTATGGATAGAATCCACCTTTAAATTGATTGGCAAAGGTGTGAGCAGAAGTGAAGGAAGGATGGGAAGTGGGAGAAGGTTGGCGGAGGGAGTCAAATAGCGAAAAGACAGCATGGATTGGATTTGGGTATTGATGGGTCAGGAAAAGTAGTGTTGTTTGGCCATAGAGAGAGCACAGTTAAAACAAGAGAGGAGAAATATATAGTGTAAAAAATCAGCATGAATGTGATATTTCCTCCGTAGGCTTTCAGAGGAGTGTGTGTAAATGCGAAGGAAGCATGTTTATGATTTTAGCCAAGGTCTTGGGTTAGAGGGATGGGTGTGCCAGAGCCAAGAAGGGGTGTATAGAGAGGAGGAGAGGATAGAGATGTAAGAGTTGACAATATTATCAGGTTCAGAGGAAGGAGAGGTCAATGGAGCGAAGTTCTTGAGAGTAGAACAGGTAGGAAGAGCGTGAGGAGAATGAGTAATGGTGAATGATAGGGGGTGATGGTCAGAGAGCGGAAGGGAGAGAGATTAAAAAATCACAGGGAATAGTTTTTTAGTAAAGACCATGTCTAAATAGTGACCATACTTGTGGGTGCTGGAATTGATCTAGTGGCTAAAGAAGGAGGTTTAAGAGAGAAGGTGAGATTTCCAGGAGACTGAGGTATCATCAATATAACAGGCTAGTCAGAGGAGAGAAAGAAGAAAAGACAAGATTTAAAGTACAGTACGAGAGAAAGGATGAAGTAGAAGATGTAGAAATAAGCAGTCTGTAGATGGCTGCCACGTGCAGAGAGAGGTAGAAAAGCTGGACAGTGTGAACCTCAAAGGAAGAGAAAGGTACAAATGGATGCATATGGTGAAGCTCATATTGGCAGCAGGAGAGGAGATCTACCCCTCCACCATGGCCATTGGGATGTAGAGTGTGAGAAAAAGAGAGACCACCATAGGAGACAGCAGTGTCATGTTAGAGCCACGTTTTTGTTAGAGCAAAGAAATTGAGAGAATGAGAGAAGAAGACATGTACAACCAGAGTCTTATTTGTAAGAGAGCGGACATTCTAGAGAGCAGAAGAGGGACAGAAGGGAAACAAAGAATAGGTATTAAGCTAGATGGGTGAACACCCGTAGCATGGATGGAGGAGGAGGGAAGGAGGCAAGGATGCATACTCGAGAGCAGGTGTGTAAATGGCTGGGTCCAGGATTAGATATCCCATGCAGGAGGAGGAGTAGAGGGAGAGAGAAGCTTGAGTAAAGGATTTGTGGGGGTGCTTGAGGTGTGCAGAAGTAGCTGCGATAGAGTTATGTAAGTAGTGGGTCTGCGCACAGGAAAAGGTGGAGGGAAGATGAAGAAATGTGGATAGAAGGAGGAGAGTAGAGAGGATGGAGATAGTAGAAAGTTTACAAATGCATGAGGGAACAGGAAACAGAAATAGCAAGGGAGAGCATTTTGGTATGCAGTGCAGGTTGTAAGGAGCGAAAGGTAGGAGGAGAGAAATGATGGTTCTTTAGAGCAGGGGCGCGCAAAGTGGGGGGTGCGATATTTTTTTGGGGGGCTCGGCTGTCACCGAGGCCCCGCACTTCCCCGAAGGCATTTAAAATGCTGGGGATCGTGCGAGGCCTCTATATATAACTTTACTTACCTGACCTTCCAGCAACGCGTCTCCATGGCAACCCACCATCAGATGACGCGGTGGGGTCATGTGACATCATATGACCCCGCTACGTCTTTTGATGCCGGAGCCGTGCATGGGGTGGGGGGGAGGAGGGGCGCAAGCCGAAGGGGGAGAGAAGACATGGGAGCGCATGCAAGAAACGTTGTGCACCCCTGCTTAAGAGGGAGTGCTATAGAAACCAAGAAATTAAAAAGAAGAAACAGACCTAAATTAGATTGTAAATTTTTAGATCTGTATTAATATATTCCATGTATTGAAATGTTTACGATTTTTACAAAGACTAAGAACCTTTTGGGCAGAATAAAAAATACATATACAGCATACTAAAAAGAGAGAGGACTGATACAGGACAATTGAAAAGATGTACAGGCATACCCCGCTTTAAGTACACTCACTTCAAGTACACTCGTGAGTAAGTACATATCGCCCAATAGGCAAACGCCAGCTCACGCATGCGCCTGTCATCACGTCCTGAACAGCAATACCGGCTCCCTACCTGTCCCGAAGCTGTGCGCAAGCGGGGAGACTATAGAGCCTGTTACAAATGTGTTATTTACATCAGTTATGCATGTATTTAACCATTGCAGTACAGTACATGCATTGATAAGTGGGAAAAGGTAGTGCTTCACTTTAAGTACATTTTCGCTTTACATACATGCTCCGGTCCCATTGCGTACGTTAATGCGGGGTATGCCTGTATATAAAAGAATGAAGATGTTTTGGTGAAAAAGGAAAGCGATGGCACCTGGCTGATTGCACATGTTATTTTATACTTCTTCAAATTCATATTGTTCAATAATATGCAAGACCATATAGGGAAATATAATACAAAATGGGATTAACGGAATGAGAGTAAATAAAAACATTTGCAGAATGGATTCCTTGCACTAAATAGCTTACAATACAACTGATATTTTGGGAAGTTTAGAGAAACTTTAGGAGTATAATTGGGCACTGTCGGCGTCCGGTTTATCACCATTCCACCAGCTGGGTTTGCTGTTGCAGAGCCAAGTAAGAAGGTCATGTTTTTTTAATAGAATTTGTTGAGGAGTTAAGGGCCCACACTGGCCCTTTAGTTAACAAAAATACAATAACTATCATACTTCCGCAGAAAACTTTCAAACTTGATTTAACAGTCCCTGCCTTGTTCCTTTGCATGACCACAGTAAGATTTATATCACACCTTCCTGAACCACCAATTTTAAGCACACAGTACTAGGGGACATATAAAGATCAAAATAGCACTGTTCAGTTCCTAAGCTCCCCCTGCCACCACCCCGTTAAAATTAGATATTGAGGGTATTGCTGTTTTAACTGCAGAGATAATGCAACTTCATGTGTCTGCTTGAATGCAGGTTTAAATCTCTCTCTCTACTCTTTTCCTAACAATGGGGAGAATAGAGCTTTGTAGATAGTGAGGGGAAAATAATTTTAGGCTAAGGTCCCGCTGTATGCGCTTCCACGCCTGCCTTGCGTCTTAGCGGCGCGTGCATGGCGCTTCACCGCGATCTGCAGGCAGCTTTTTTAGGTGCGGGGGCATGGCCAAAACGGGCCGGGTGGGCACCGCCATGATGGGGGGGTCGCGGCCATGTCGCACATTTTCTGATCCGCTTACCATCAACGGTGTGTGTTTGTGTGTTTGTGTGTCCCCGTCCTGTTTATTCATTGCATCTTGGCTTAGAGAGTCCAGCATTGAGGGCTGAGCCCAGTTCAGTCACAGGCAGTTGCTTATGTATAAAACCATCACGTCCAGCCACTGTACAGATGCAGCAGCCATTATTCGATCATTTCTCAGTGCCGTTTTCGTAAAGTCTGCTGTTTTCCACAAGGCATTCACTCGTTAATCTTCTGTGAAGGCTGTCAATCACTCGCATGTTTACCATTGTTGATTTTCCGTGATTAATGTGATTGTGATTTATTTGGGTGCAGTTCTGCGTGTTTCCACTAGATTGCAAAAGTTAATCCCTTTGTACAGGGCAACCAGTGAGTTAGGTGTAGTCAATTTGCAGGTGTTTAAATACTAGATAAAGAGTGGCCACAACAGTCATCCATTGTAAATTGACCTTGCTCGCTGAAGATGTTATCAACTATAGGCGTTTCATAATGAAAATCTCCACAGTATACACAATGCTTGTCGTGTTAGTCAACATTGCTATCCCTGCAATTGCTGAATGGACATCATGTCAAGTCCTTATACCAAACCACAATGTAGTTACGCATTTCTCATATTTTCTGCAATTAATGCTGGAACAGATAAGAAGGCGACTTTAGCAGAAATTTACGACTATATAATTGAAAAATATGAATTCTTCCCATTTTCACTGAACCAACGTGGCTGGATGCATTCGATAAGGCAAACATTAACTAATGATGATTGCTTTTTTTTGCACATCCCCTCCTCTGGGAGATACCTGTTCAAGAGGATATTGGTCTGTTCTCCCAGATTTTGCCGGTATGTTTGCTCCTGGTGACTGCAAAAGAAGAATGGTCTGGTTTCATCCATTTAAGATTCGCACAGTAACTGTACGTACTTTTCGACCCTGCAGTGTACAGGTACCCATACCGGCTTCCCAATACTATTGCAATAACTGGCCGACCGTGACTAAAAACCTGGTGAGCAACAATCCTTGCTACTTGGCCCCGTCTGATTACCGGCTTCAGCAGGCACCTGTTAACTATATTACTGGTTACATGAGTGATCCCGGCTGTTACACACAATGCTGTATACCCCTGACATTGGGTCATCTCCACCCGGTTGGCAACGTATATAATGAAGATAAAGATAATGCAGACTACATGAGTGGCCCCAGCTTGTACGCATAATACACCTCTGTTCGTCTGGATAAGATTGAGGAACATTGCGGGGCGCTATTCTTTGCTTGGAGTCCCTGCCCCTGTATGTCCAAGGCAGAAGCAGGAGGGTGGCCTGGTGGCGCATTATTCTCCCATGGATGAACCACATACCCCCCCATGCACCCTCTCAATCCCTGGATTTGACCTTCACGGTGCCAACACTAAGCACACCATGCCCCCCCCCACGCTCACCCCCTCCATCTCCTGAATACATATATACCCTTCTGTTGGAGGAGATGACAACCCTGGTAAGTGCTAGGCCACAACAGGAGGAAAGCATCCTTCCCAACCATCTACCCCCGCCCGCTGCCAGAAGCACACCTGCTCCAGCACCCAGGATTGTACAGCTCCCAGACATCACCCTGAGAGACCTGCCCCAGAGCATCCGGGAGAAATACAAGATCAGATCTGCTGGTCTACCTCAGAAATATGCCCAGTTCATCCTTAAACACCACATTAGTTTTGAGCTGTACAGCGAGTGGACCCCAAATGTAAATTATGAAGGCAATAAATACAAGAAGGCTCTTCCATAAAATTTAAGAAGAACAATTATGGAGGAAGTGAAGTGCAATTTAAAACCCACCAGTCTTCTTATGAAAACCGTGAGAGACGGCATCAATAGCCTTTTGAGGCATACAAGGGTGCCTGCCATCTATTCCAGACAGTCATTGATCTACAACGTTTCACACGTAAACTATCACTTAAAAAGTTTTTTTCCTCCAGAAGCCAATTCCACACTGTTAATGTGCCTGAAATAGATATCCCTGACACATGTGATATTGATTTATCCAATACTGTTTCTAATGTAGATAATGAGGTTATGTCTAATATTTCACTTCATACTTTCCAGGAAACCTGTGTATTGTCAGATTTGGATGCATTACTTGAACTGCAGGGTGAAGAAATTAATGCCTTCTCCCAACCTTTCTTCGGTACCCAATCATCTGGTTTAAAAAGGAAGTCCATCTTTTGCCCAAATAATAGCAGGGGACCGTTCATCACGGCATTCGAAAGGTTGGTAGAAAGGGACTTGCAAATACTAGCAAAAGGCTTTTCATGTTCATCTGTGCATGCCAATAATCTGACATACACAGAGGTCCAGGAGCTTGATGTCCTGAAAAGTAACAAGGACACTATGTTTAGGAATGCTGACAAAGGAGGGGCCCTTGTTGTTTTATCAACTACACAATATAGACAGGAAGCACTGAGACAGTTGGGGAACCCACAACATTACAGATTATTGAAAAAAGATCCTACAGCTGAATTTATTTTGCAGTATAAGGAACTCATTGAATTAGTAAAATTCTATGTACACTCAACAAACAGGAAATTGATTTTCTAAGTAACCCACATCCCGTGATTCCGGTGTTCCACCATCTCCCAAAGATCCATAAGTCACTGGTCAACCCGCCTGGTCGTCCTATAGTGGCAGGAATTGGATCTTTGGGAGATGGTTTATCACGCTTTGTGGATTCATATTTACAACCCCTTGTTTGCTCATTGCCATCTTTTATAAAGGATTCTTCGGATCTCATGGTCGATGTACAGGACCTGGTCTGGAAGAAAGAATACAGATCGGTCACACTTGATGTGATTTCTCTTTATTCAATTATACATCACGATCACGGGTTGACAGCAATTGCACATTTTTTACAATTATCACAATTATCCACGTCACTTTGCACTTTTCTTTTAGAATCTATTAAATTTTTATTAACTCACAATTATTTTATGTTTGATTCACAATTTTATTTACAGTTGTTAGGCACTGCAATGGGCACGAGTTTTGCACCATCATATGCAAACTTATTTATGGGTTTATGGGAAGCACAATATATTTATCACAGCAACAATATTTATCGTTCACGAATAATTTATTTCAAAAGATTCATCGACGATCTCATCATAGTATGGGACGGCGATGAATCATCACTTCTTACATTTATCAATCTCCTTAATTCTAATGACAGAAATATTAAATTTACTTATGAGCATAATATTAATTGTATAAATTATCTAGACCTGCTTCTGTACATCGACCATGATCAAAAAATCCAAACTGATATATTCCGTAAACCCAATTCTAGGAATACATTACTGTCAGCAAAAAGTTGCCACCCCCAATCATTACTCAAAGGCATCCCTAAAGCTCAATTTATACGGTTAAGACGTATATGTTCAAATGATGAGAATTTTTATTCACAATCAGAAGCATTGTTTCAAAGATTTCAGGCCAGAGGCTATAACAGTAGGGATACCCAAACGGCATTTGAACATGCAAGATCTTTGGATCGTTCCGTACTCCTGGAAAAATATAAGAAAAATAAACGATTTATGGATCAGACAAAACCTGTTCCTGAGCTAAGTGAATTGAGTCCATTTTTTGTTACCACATATAATCGACAATCCAAACAAATATGTGATATCATACATAAACATTGGCATACTCTGTCACTTGACAGGGATATTGTAGAATATATAAGAAATGGGCCAAGATTCACATTTAGGAAGGCTAAAACTTTAGCATCACACCTGGCACCTAGCCTTTTTCAGTCAAACTCTAATAAAATAAAAAGGATCCCTAAGGGCTTTTTTTGCATGTGGAAATTGTTCTATGTGTAGGTATGCCCACAGTACCAAATATGTAAAATCGGAATCTAACGCAAAAAAACATTTTATTAAGGAGTTTCTAAATTGCAATACGTCCTTTACTATATATCTTTTAAGATGTGGCTGTAATAAAATGTATGTAGGACGCACAATTAGACCTGTCAAAACTCGCATAGCAGAGCATGTAAGACTTATCAAAAGGAATGATACCTGTCCCTAGACACTTCTCTAGATGCCCCAAAGGAGGTATAAATAATTTCTCCTATACTGCCATTGAGCATATACCTTGTCATGCTAGAGGAGGACATAGGGAAGGTGTATTGAATAAACAAGAAATGTATTGGGTGTACACCCTGAACACACTTCATCCGGCCGGAATCAACCAAGACTGGGAGCTCAAGCACTTCTTGGTGGGGTGATGGCCCAGTATGATAGGTGTTCAGGGTGTGCTTACTGTCCAAATTATGTCTATTTGGGTATCATTACCCATTATAGAAAAATCATTAATATAATGTTAATTCAAAATATCCACACTGTGTATTATAACATTTATTAAGTTTTGAGAATTAATTCTATGTTACATTATTAATTTATTTCTATGATTATGTAAGCTATAATTCATATCCACTTTCTTTCAGATTGAATTAATTGATTAATTATTATACAATTTATTAATGTTTTATTTATACCAGTATTTGAACATAATGCTTTGTATGATTTTGATTTTAATTTTATACAGCATTAGGCTGTCATTTTAATATTGTTAACAATGTATGCAATATTTGCATGTCTGTATGTCCCTTCATGTAGTGAGTGATGTGATATAAACAGTCCTATAGTATAGCGAATCACCTAATTGATTTCAGCAGTGATAATTTATTTGACCTTAGGAATGATTGGCTGTTGATCTAGCTCTCTCCCTATATGAACTGGGACATTGTGCATGAACAGCACTCTTTGAAAAAGTCCTGGCTTGGACGAAACGCGTAAGAGTGTTCATGCTGTTGTACATTGCTGGTTACTAATAAACTTTTTTATATTCATACAACTGGCTGAGTGAAGGTGCTGTGAACCTCGGAAGCAATCTCCATTTTTTTCATCTGTGACGTCATATCCGGTTGGGGCACGCAGACGCCAGCAAGCAGAATCCCAGCACACAGAGCCTCCAGGATCAAGCTTGCAGCCGCAAACAGGAACGGCTTTCAAGGGACCTCCAGGATCAAGCTTGCAGCCGCAAACAGGAACGGCTTTCAAGGGACCTCCACGCGATACACAGGGGAGACAGGTGAGGATATATTGGTAGCCGGGCCGTGATTTACTTGGGGGCGCCCCCTTGGGAGGTGTCCCCTTGTACCTCTAACCGGTTTTCCAGTACCCCACTACCCTTGTTAGTATCGGAGATACCCATATATTGCCTTATTACCTGCATCACCTATATACCGGCGTCAAACCTTCTTTCCTAAACACACTCCATAGTGCCTGGTAGTGGCCTCGATAATTGGGGTTACCCTATTTTTTCCATTTGCTTCCCTGGAGGTCCATCGACTTGTTTGATGACTACTAGTTATAAATTTATTTACAGAGGAAAACCCCCAGGGCCCAGTTAGTCCCCAGAGACACAGTAGAATAAGTGTATTGTATTGTATGTCTTTATTTATATAGCGCCATTAATGTACATAGCGCTTCAATGATATAGGGAAGGCCTTAAGATAGGGACTTCCTCACTATACGCATAGAGAGAGAGAGATGCTGCAGAACAATCCCTGACTGTCACTACAGCGTGTAGCTGAAAGACTATCAGACTCCATAGCAGAGACTGTTCTCAAAGGATCATCCGGCTGGGGATCCCTCCCCTGGGGAGTCAGATGGTGTACTCATTCCTGTAAGGAGAGGCGCGCCGTGGGATCATGTTGCGGGGCTGTTGATCATCCATGATTATCCTGGTCAGGACTAATACCAGGGAGGTAGTATAAGTGCACCAACGGGCCCCAACACAGGGAAGCACTATCCCTCACACTCACATTAACATTATCGCTGGTGGACACTCAGAGGTTAAGTGCCCAGGCACATTGATATACCAAGGACAAAGGGTGATGCAATGACTAACATGTGGAGTAACACCATGATTGACATGTGGGGTGGTACCATGATTATTATGATGAAAGATGCAATGATGTCTGTGTAATGAGAGTTATGCATAAGTAGTATATGCCTAATAAATACTGTTTTATCCCACTGTGAGTGTTTTTACTGTATATGTTGGTTGTTCTGGTGACGGCGCACTCCCACCACGTTGGGATCCCTCATCAGTGGAGGCGCTGTACCGTATGTAAGTATACCCCAGGCTCCCAGTGGCGGAGGTTCAGGCCTCTTGTGGGCCTCACAGGTGACAGCAGCACACGTATGTGTAGTACCCCTGG